>NW_022280820.1:822-17449 GCF_004355925.1 Anarrhichthys ocellatus | reverse complement strand
TCACTTTTTGCAGATTTCAGCCTTCGCACTTTAACGAACTCCTCCTACAGATTTTAAGCGATCAACTTCTCCTTTGGTCAGGATGCTCTTAAGACCTTTGTGATTAGAAGTTATCAAAATCGAGAGTTTTCATCTTAGAACCTTGACGTGGCGTGGTGGCCATTTTGCCTCATTGTTTATGAAAAAAGAAGTTGTTATAACTCCATGGAACATTTTCCAATCCGCACAAAACTTATTATGCATGATGCTACTTCAAGCCTGAACATACTTCAATTGAAAATAATTCTATAACTCATAGCGCCGCCTACTGGCTAAAGGAAATGTCATATTTTATGCTTTTATGTATTTCTCCTAGCCAGGTGACCTGATGAGTCTCAAATTTGGTAAAGATAGCGTTAAGACATTGATGATAAATCGCCGAGAATATTGTGCATTTTTGTTGAACACTGTTGCCGTGGCGACACATCGTTTGCCATGAAAAAGGAAGCTGATGGTTTAGTGACTTGGGATACTCAAAAACTCATGGAACTTTGGACATGTGTCATAGGTCATAGGACAACATAGTGCATATGGTTTTTTGGCTTGGCTGTTTTAAATTGCCTCTATAGCGCCCCCTACAATATTTCAAAAGAGCAGCCCCAGCGCTACGTTTCAGCTACATGTATGAAAGTTGGTAGGCACATGTATCTATGGAGACTTAAATATAAGTCTCTTGAGACCATGCTCTAAACCCAACCGGAAGTCGGCCATTTAGATTTATGTCATTTTGCCATCGATTTTGGCCTATTTCTAGTCGCTATACTTTAACGAACTCCTCCTAGGGACTTCATCAGCTCCTGTTCAAATTTTGTCAGTACAATCTCAAGACAGTTGTGATTAAAAGTTATTAAAAGCTTTACGTTTGACAGAATCGTTTCGCCGTAGCGGGCGGCTACTTTACGTGATTCCCCATGAAAAAAGCTGATGTAACTCAGCTGGACTTGTTCCAAACAGTCTCAGACTTCACATGCTTGATAACACTCATGGCCTGAGGATGTCTACAAGCTTATTTTCACTAGTACTCACAGCGCCACCTGCTGGCGAAAGGAGATCTGCATTTTGTGATAAACACCTCCGATTTACATGACTTTTACACAATGTGGTTTACGTTTGACACATGATGCATGTTTGCACACATTCTGTAGTGCCAGGCAGCGGATACAGGAAGCATCCGACTATTTGCAAAGCATCATTTCCAGCATCAGGCGGTCCACGCGGGATTAAAAACGTCTCGCTCGCGGACGCGCCGTCCGACGGTCCGGGACGTTCTCGGACGCGCAGGCCAGAGTGCCACCGGCACCCCCGACGCGCTGCAGATTGCAAGGGCCCATTCATCGCTGCTCGCAGCTTTAATTATTCTCATTTTTCAAATTTACTGGATGGATTATAAATACTACTCAGCCTCCCGGGGAAGGCTTATGCCAGGGTGCTGGAAAGGGGACTCCGACCGCTTGTCGAACCTCAGATTCAAGAGGAGCAGTGCAGATTCCGTCCCGGCCGTGGAACAGTGGACCAGCTCTTTACCCTCGCAAGACTACTGGAGGGGCTCTGGGAGTTTGCCCAACCAGTCTACATGTGCTTTGTGGACTTGGAGAAGGCTTTCGACCGGGTCCCTCGGGGGGTCTTGTGGGGGGTGCTGCGGGAGTATGAGGTGCCGGACCCATTACAACGGGCGATCCGGTCTCTGTACGACTGCAGTAGGAGCTGTGTCCGCATTCTCGGCAATAAGTCAGACACGTTCCCGGTGGGTGTTGGCCTCCGCCAGGGCTGCCCTTTGTTACCGGTCCTGTTCCTGATTTTCATGGACAGGATATCTAGGCGCAGCCTGGGGGCGGAGAACGTCAGTTTCGGGGGTCTCGGGATCGCCTCTCTGCTATTTGCAGATGATGTGGTCCTGTTAGCCTCCTCGGATCATGACCTCCAGCATTCACTGGGGCGGTTTGCAGCCGAGTATGAAGCGGCGGGGATGAGAGTTAGCACCTTCAAATCTGAGGCCATGGTTCTCTGCCGGAAACCGGTGGATTGCTCCCTCCAGGTGGGGACGGAGTACCTACCTCAAGCGAAGGAGTTTAAGTATCTCGGGGTCTTGTTCACGAGTGAGGGTAAGATGGAGCGGGAGATCGACAGGCGGATCGGTGCGGCTGCAGCAGTAAAGCAGGCGCTGCACCGGACCGTCTTGGTGAAGAGGGAGCTGAGCCGGAAGGTTCGGGCATCTAATTAGGATGCCTCTTGGACGCCTCCCACTGGAGGTTTTCCAGGCACGTCCAACTGGGAAGAGACCCTGGGGAAGACCCAGAACACGCTGGAGAGATTACATCTCCCAGCTGGCCTGGGAACGCCTCGGGATCCCCCAGAATGAGCTGGAACATGTTGCCGGTGAGAGGGAGGTCTGGGTCGGCCTGCTTGGCCTGCTGCCACCGCGACCCGACCCCGGATAAGCGGTGGAAAATGGATGGATGGATTATAAATAATACATAGAAATACATAAGTAAATGTTCTTCTCATTTCAAGTAAAATAACAGCTGGATTAAAAACTAAATTACATAACAGAATTAATTTTAGAAAAGTTATTTTCACTGAATTGCGCTGCAGCTTTGAATTCAGTTCATTCAGGGTGAAGTGAAAAAGACACAATATTATATTTTGCTCATCTTCTAAAAAGAGATATTAGTGTTGGAAGAATTCACCGATGAGTCTGTCCAGTCAGAGTCTAATGACTCTGGTCACTCTGGACGTTTTTCTCTTTTGGAGATCGTTCTATGATTTGACTTTCACAACTCACACTACAATAGTCCTGCTCTGCTCTCTAGTTCCTCGTCTCTCCCCCGTGTGGCACGGTGTGTGTACATCTCACTCAAGTCAGGAAACTTGTCAGAATACTCATATTTGATTGGCTGAGCTGCATCACGTGATGTTTTTTTGTCAATCAGAGTCCCGCGACCCACTGAAAACGGGTCCGTGACCCACTTTTGGGTCGCGATCCACATGATTGAGAATCACTGCTATAGATGATAGTGCCACCTGAAGGGGTTTCATTTTTGTTTTCAGCAATAACTATACCTTTATCTGTGTCCATCAGGCAGGGTTGAGGAATATTGAGGAGGAGGCGGCCCCAGAGCTCCATAGAGCCATCTCTGGAGACCTCGTGACTGAAGAAGAGATGGACAGAGCTCCTGACGAAGCTGCAGAGGAGGGCATCTTCAGGGTAACAGGGATGGCAAGATGAGTGGATAGGACGATGGGATTTGGGGAGGAAGTATGGAAGGAATTATATAGTGTTTTACAAACAGCCTCATTCGTCTTCAGTCAAACAGGACTCTAGGAAAGCCTATCTGAAAACAATGATAAACTGCTATTGGATGTTGAAAGTATACTTCTTCAACGAATTGAATCGCACCACACCCATCTCTAATTTCCTTTCCTACTGCATTGTAATATTTAGAAACTGCAAATCTTGTTGTTTCAAAACATCAATGAAAAAAAAATGTAGGCGTTTTGTGGCACTAGTGTGCACTATAAAAAACATAAGTGAGTGCATTTGTATTGTCCTGTTTTAGAAACACCATGTTTGGAGATTTCTTAACCACGCTGTAATAAAGCCTGTAATGCTACATCTCTCGGCCAGCCACTCAAGGTAGTCCTATCTTTCCAATTACTGTCATTATTTTTTTCTGAATAAAAAGAATTACGAGTTGCCAACTATTAGTCACATTTTTACAGCTTTAGTCGAGTGAGCAATGATCATTCCTGAGAAATAAAAATAAGAACAAATTAAAGCTGCGAGCAGCGATGAACGAGCCCTCGCAATCTGCAGCGCGTCAGGGGTGCCGGCGGGACTCTGGCCTGCGCGTCCGAGAACGTCCGAGAACGTCCGGGACCGTCGGACGGCACGTCCGAGAGCGAGACGTTTTCAATCCCGCATGGACCGCCTGATGCTGGAAATGATGCTTTGCAAATAGTCTGATGCTTCCCTTATCCGCTGCCTGGCGCTACAGAATGCGTGCAAACATGCATTATGTTGCTCTGTGTCAAGTGTAAACCACATGGTGTAAAAGTAATGTAAATTGGAGGTGTTTGTCACAAAACGCAGATTTCCTTTGGCCAGCAGGTGGTGCTGTGAGTATTAGGGGAAATTAGGTTGTAGACATCCTCAGGCCATGAGTGTTATCAAGCAAGTGAAGTTTGAGACTGTTTGGAACATGTCCAGCTGAGTTACATCAGCTTTTTTCATGGGGAATCACGTAAAGTAGCCGCCCGCTACGGCTAAACGATTCCGTCAAACGTAAAGCTTTTGATAACTTTTAATCACAACGTTCTTGACATGGTACTGACAAAATTTAAAGTGGATCTGATGAAGTCCCTAGGAGGAGTTCGTTAAAGTATAGCGACTAGAAATAGGCTAAAATCTATTGAAAAATGACACAAAAATGAAATTTGCCGACTTCCGGTAGGGTTTAGAGCATGGTCTCAAGAGACTTATATTTAAGTCTCCATAGATACATGTGCCTACCAACTTTCATACATGTAGCTGAAACGTAGCGCTGGGGCTGCTCTTTTGAAATATTGTAGGGGGCGCTATAGAAGCAATTTAAAACGGATGATTAAAAAAATCATATACAATATTTCTTCCAATGACCTTTGACACATGTAAAAAGTTGCATGCGTTTTTGAGCATCCCAAGTTCGTAAAACCATCAGCTTCATTTTTCATGGCGAACGATGCGTCGCCACGGCAACAGCGTTCAACGAAAACGCACAATATTCTCGGCGATTTATCATCAATGTCTTAACCAAATTTGAAACATGTCAGGTCACCTGGCTAGGAGGAATAACTAAAAGTATAAAATTTGACATTTCCTTTAGCCAGTAGGCGGCGCTATGAGTTAGAGTTTTTTTCAATTGAAGTATGTTCAAACTTGAAGTAGCATCATGCATAAGAAGTTTTGTGCGGATTGAATAATGTACCTTGGAGTTATAACAACTTCTTTTTTCATAAACAATGAGGTAAAATGGCCGCCACGCCACGTCAAGGTTCTTCGATGAAAGCGCATGATTTTGATAACTTTTCATCACAAAGGTCTTAAGAACATCCTGACCAAAGGAGAAGTTGATCGCATAAATTCTCTTGGAGGAGTTCGTTAAAGTAGGAAGGCTGGAAAATGCAAAAACGGACAAAAAGCACAACTTCGAGGGTTTACTGTAGCGCCCCCTAGTGGTTGAATGCAAAATAATTCTCAGGGTGTGTTACAGGATGCGATGTGCACATATGCTGCAAATGTTGTAATTTTAGGACAAACGGTTGAGAAGTTATGTGTATTGATATTAAGCCACGCCCCTAAGGAGTTTATTGGTCCATATATTGTAAATGCTAAGAGCTATCAAAAAGCTTTTGATAACTTTTGATGATCTAGATCCAATAATGATCCACCGCAGATTTGGTAGCAATCGGACCCAGCATGTAGGAGGAGTTTGCAAAAATGTGTTATACACTAAATTCAATATGGCGGAAAATTTATGGAGGCGGAGCTTAGGGGTCTGAGAGGCTTTTTTTTAGATCTAGCGGAGACGGACATGTGTGTCGAATTTCAAGTCAATCGGACATACTGGCCGAGGGGCGTCGCCGGTCCGATTTGTAGGGGGCGCTAGAGAGCCATTTTTTTACACACAAATATGCAAATTTTGGCAGCAGAGTTTTTACGCCAGACCTGACAGGTGTGCAAAATTGGTGAGTTTTCATGCATGGAAAGTACCCCTACAAGCTCCATCCCCAGAAAAATAAGAATCACAAATAATAATACCCCTTACAATATCAATAGGGCCTTCGCTGGTATTGCTGGGCAACGATTACAATTTTTAATCGCGATTAATCGCATGATTTTTTTGCGATTGTCATTGTAATGCGCAAAGTTCAATAATGAATTCAAAAGTAGTGTATTGCGCACTTTTATTTTAAAAGTACTGCTATATGAACAAAAGGGCAATACCATTTGGTTTAAACACTTTAAACACATCAGGCTGTTGTTGACAGCAGTATTCCCTTTACACAGTAGCAGTTATAACACAGTTATAATGATTCTGATAATAGATATTCAGCCGGTGTTCACAACTTTATCTTCATGTGTGTAAGAGATGCAATTTGAAATATAGTTCTTGAAAACTGCAAACCTATCTACGTCATGTTTTTATGTTTGTTAAATTCTCGGTAGCAATAACTAAATGATGCTTATTATACATATTACAAACAAAATAACTTTAAAAACTCAAAAAAAATAATAAAAATGAATTTTTTTCTTTTGTTGGTATTTTGGTCAGACACATATGCAACGCTGATTACCGTAATATGTGTGGTATTTGTTATAAATGTACATTGGTACATAGAGGGTGATAAGAAGCTGTACATGGAGGGAATTAGGACCCAGGGGAATGTAGATGAAGCAGACCTGTAGTCTGTACCTTGGCAGTAACGTGCAGCATGTGGAAGTTGTTAATAAAGAGTTGCAGTTAAGAGCAGTTTGTTCTCATGTGCTTATATGTTTATTTAAAACACGACAATATGTATTTTGATATTGTCACGTTTGATCCTGAGACGAAACGATCATGTGTGTGTGTGTGTGTGTGAGAGACAAGAGGGGCCGACGGTTCTGGATCTGGCGTGTCACCCGGTGGGGGGGGGAGCGGCAGCAGAAGGAAGTGAGGCCATACAAACAGCTGTTCACTGCCCGGTTCTTGTGTTAAAAATGTCTGTTTAATAATTTTTTTAAAACTGCGTCAACCCGCGATAATATAATTGTCGGCGTTAAATAATTTATGCGTTAACTTGCCCAGCACTAATTATATATATATATATATATATATATATATTACAGTCAGACAGTCTGAATGCTTATGTGTAATTTTTGTATTAGTACCTGTGACAAATGTGTAAACTATGAATATAGCTATCTATGAATGTATGTTCTCCAAAACAGAGACAAGGTAGTCTTTTTGGAAACCACTCGGACCCTTTCTCTGTGGAGAGTGAGCTAACCAATACCAACCAGGCCACTAGCCAGCGCCCTCTGCAGATGGCAGGAGTCATCAACGACAATATAAATATCACCAACAGCAACACAGGTCACAGGTATGTGTTTATTAACACAAATACACTATACTGTACATCAATTTGAACCATTCACCCCATTCTTTCATCTATTATCATTGCATCTACCATTGTCAGACATGATGTCTATCTGTACACATAATGTCGACAATTATGGCGACTGTGGGTCAGTGGTAGAACAGAGTCATCCTTCAATCAGAGGATTGGTGGTTCGATCACCGGCTCCGCTAGTCCATGTCGATGTGTCCATGGGCAAGACACTTAACCCCAAATTGCTCCCGTAGCTGTGCCTACTGTCTGTAAATGTTGTATGAATGTTAATTAGAGTCCTGAAGGGCAGGTGGCACCTTACATGGTACCCACTGTCATCAGTGTTTGAATAGGTGTGATTCAGAACGCTGCAGCTCGAGTCCTCACTAAGACCAGGAGGGTGGATCACATTACTCCAGTTCTGAGGTCTTTGCACTGGCTTCCTGTCAAACAAAGAATTGACTTTAAAATCCTGCTGCTGGTTTATAAAGCACTGAATGGTTTAGGGCCAAAATACATCTCTGATCTGCTGCTACCTTATGAACCATCCCGACCCCTTAGGTCGTCTGGGACCGGTCTACTTTCTGTTCCCAGAGTCAGAACTAAACATGGAGAAGCAGCGTTTAGTTTTTCTGCTCCACATATCTGGAACAAAGTCCCAGAAAGCTGAAGGTCTGCTGAGACCCTCAGCTCCTTTAAATCAAGATTGAAGACTTTTCTGTTTGCTGCTGCCTTTAATTGAACCACATTCAATTAATATATTAATCAATTTCCTGCATTTCTGCATTTTACTACTGTATTATATTTCTTACAGTTTTTATTGTTTCAATGAATGTTCTTAATTGTTTTTAAATCTCCTTTTCTTTTGCCTTATGTTTTGATGCTTTTAATGGTTTTATGTGAAGCACTTTGAATTACCTTGTTGTTGAAATGTGCTATACAAATAAACTTGCTTTGCTTTGCCTTGCCTTGCCTTGCCTTGCCTTGAATGGGTGAATGATGAAATGTAGTGTTAAAGAGCTTTGAGTGGTCGGAAGATTAGAAAAGCGCTGTACAAGTACAGTCCATTTACCATTTATTCAATTTAAATGACACAGATATTTTCACACCAATTTCAGGGAAACTGTCACGAATTCCCCTTCATATTAGTTTGTTTTCATCCTGTCTGCTTGTTTTATTAACTCTCCTGTCATTTTACATCCTACCATTCACACCCAATCACCTCTCATTCCCCTCACCTGGTCCTCCACACCCATCTCACCTGCAGCCCATTCCCTCATTAGCCCTCACTATGTAGGTCCTCTCACTTGCACTTGTTCCCTGCCAGATTGTCTTGTGTGTTATTGCCAAGTTCTCCAGCGTACCTTTATATTGTTCATGATCTGCCTGTTCCAACCCTGTCTGCCTGTTTTCCACCTTGGATTTTTGCCCCTTATTGGATTTGTTCGCCTGTTTGACTGACCTCCCGGTTTGGATCCTGCCTGAACTCTAGTAAAAGAACTGAACTTGTATCTTGTCTCCGAGTTGTGCTTTTGGGTTCTAGTATCTGTAATCCTTACAGAAACAGAATAAACTTCAGAATAAATCTGAAGTACAGGATGGTTAGTTTAAATGTTAGTTTGAATTACATTTTAATAACATTGGGGACCAGGGAGATCACTGTCCCCTCTCCTCATCCCTCTGTGTGCAAGTAGAAATGTACCTCAAATTCACATCTGCTGGCCCTCTCTGCCCTAAACAGCTGTGTTTTGAGGCTCATGTGTTGAAGTAGGCACCGCCTCTATGGCAGTGCCCTGCTGCAGACCTGTATGAGATGAAGCTTCCCCTTAGTCCTTTCAGACAGAGTGATCAGATGTGAGAAGTTGGATCTCTATGTGGACACAGAACATACATATTAATACCAGGTGTAAATTAAATTTAGGATGAATCTTATTTATATACAATTTGGAGACAAGACACATTTTAATAGGTGTAAAGGTGGTCAAATTTATATTATCGCTTCATAAAAACAGCTGACACACTGGGGGAAAAAAAGTGACACTTGTTTGGGCGGGGCATACGCTGCTGAATGAGCCAGGAGTTTCTAATGGTGGATTCGATTTGGCTCTTGGTATCTGCTTCCACTGTAAATACGGACGGGAGGTTACTGTGATGCGCGACATGGAGGTAAATTGACATTATACTGCTCTGTTCTGTCAAAATTATTTTAAATGTAGCAGCACTTCACTTTGTTTTCATGTTGTTAGTGTCGTAGAGTCTCGACATGGAGGGCTGCTGTGTTGACATGAAGCCTCACTGAAAACCAAGCTCATAGGATTTATTTTAAATTGTGTCATACATGTGTAGCTAACCTTAGCTAACAAAGTCATGCCTCAGGCAAAGTGCATAGCCCACAGTGGGCTAACGTTGCTCCCTTACTGGGAGCTTTAACATCACGTTTGTTAAAATCATCGGTTAAGTTACGTGACATTTGTAGCTGACAAGCTAGCGAGCTGACAAGCTAACTAACTGTAGCAGAAGGGAGCTTTTACCACTCGCAGGGCCTCGGTGTCGCTTTTAATTACAAGGCCAACACTAGCCAATCACGGTGGGCGGGCATCATATAAATGCGATGGGGATTCCCTTAGCTCCCTCCTGACGTCAAACGCGTGTCCCGCTTCCGGTCTGCCAGACATCCGCCGCTGTGCAGGTATGCAAGAATGCGGCAGCATTGTTTCTCCCGGTCATACTGTTCTGGTGTTATATTGGCTTTCATTATTTTGTAGACTATCTCTGGGGCTCCCCGCGTCCTGTACAGGTGATTCACCTGCGGATCTGTCGGTGAGTCTCAATTAGGTCCTGATTTGACTGTACTATGGTGTCCTGTTAGTAACCGCGTCTTGCTTATATAGCTGCCGGTAGCTACGCTACATGCCCTCCTTCCCCCTTCTGGAGCTGACGAATATTGCCTGATCGGTAAGGTGATTTTATTCTGTTAGTTTATATACTTTGGCGTTAATTATTATTCTATTAATTCTATGTAATCCCGTATCACAGGGGACTTTTGGTTGGGTTCGAGCGGAACGCCTCCAGAAAGCGGCTACAGCTAACTCGGCTTACGTTCAAGGACACCGGTGTTTTGCCTACGGCCGTGTTCGACTAACGGCTTTGGCCTACTGGGTTCGTCTACCCTGACCTGCGCTGTCGCCTACAGCAGTGATTTTCAACCACTGTGCCGCGGCACACCAGTGTGCCGTGAGAGATCGCCAGGTGTGCCGTGGGAAAATGTCCAATTTCACTTAATGAGTCCAAAAAAATATTACTTAGTTGCCGCAAATAAATTGTTGAGCGTCTGAGCCTGCAATATAGTGGCTGGCCCAGTAATTAAATACTCTTCCTTGCCAGTGGGTGGCAGTAGGTAGAGCAATAATGACCTTGTTAATTTAAGAGGATAGAATTAAATGATGCGAGTGAAGAACGGCAATGGAGAAATATTTCAAAAAGAAAACTGTAGACTCTGATCTGGGCCCTGGGCAACCTTCTGACCCAGATGAAAAGCCCAGTACGAGTGGTGGTACAAAAAAAGAAAACTGAGCTCGAGGCAATACAGCGAAAGCTATCATTCGTTGGGATTCACTTTCACCAGGGATCCGACTGCACTGACTCCGTTATGCTTGGTGTGGGGAAAAACTATCAAACAGTGCCATGGTCCCAAGCAAGCTGAAACGTCATCTCCAGACGAAACACCCATCACTCAACAACAAGAACAGGGACTATTTTGTTCGACTGTGCTCACAAACTGAGAAACAGGTAACTTTTATGAGGAAAGCTCTCAAAGCTAGCTACTTAGTAGCTGAACTGGTAGCCAAATCAAAAAGCCCACACACTGTGGCAGAGACATTAATACTACCTGCCTGCAAAGCCATTGTGAACGTGATGCTGTGTGTCTGCACTGATGGAGCAGCAGCCATGGTCGGGCGCATCAAAGGCTTCGTTAGCAGAGTGAAAGAGAGACACCCAGATGTTGTTACGCACTGTTTTTTGCACCGCGAGGTGCTCGTTGCCAAGACTTTACCAGCAGACCTAGCTCCTGTGTTGAATGATGTCGTGCGCATGGTTAACTTTGTAATGACAAGACCTCTGAAAAGCCGCATATTTGCATCTTTATGTTTGGGAGCGGAGCATAATGCCCTGTTGCTCCACACAGAAGTCCGATGATTGTCTCGCGGCAAAGTGCTGGCCCGTGTGTATGAGCTGCGGGAGGAACTGAAAGTGTTTTTGACTGATGAGAGGTGCGATGATGCAAAACTGCTCGCAAGTGATGAGTGGTGTGCAAGGCTGGCATACATGGCAGATATATTTCAGCACCTGAATGAACTGAACACACGAATGCAAGGCCAAAATGAAAACCTGCTCACAAGCACAGACAAAATAAATAGATTCTAACACTTTAAGGCACTGTCTATCAATGATGTCAACAGAGAGAATAGAGCTGAAACAAGTGGTTTAATAACCACAGATAAAGTCCATGCACACTCATTTCTCCTTTTAGAAGATGAAAAAAAGATAATGTGGCTTTTTTTATTGACATCACTTCACATCTGGATGAACTGAATTTAAAGCTGCAGAACAATTCAGTGAAATTGATTTTTCTAAAATGAATTACTTTATTTTAAGATGCACATTAAAAAGCTTTGTTATGTAATTTATTCTTTAATCCAGCCATTATTTCACTTGAAATGAGAAGAACATTTATTTATGTATTTCTATGTATTTTTAATCCATCCAGTTACATTTGAAAACTGAGAATAATAATTGTTAAAATGTTTATTTGATTTGACAGTTGTTGACTACACAGAGACGCTAGACTGTTAAATTTCGCCTTCTAACTTTTCCCTTGATGACACAAAGACTGAAAGTGTTTACCCTTTCTACCAGTAGATGGCAGTATAAATACCCATGTACAGTATATAATTTCAAGCCAGGGAAATGCATTGTTGACGCTAATGAAAATATACTTGTGACAATGAACAATGTGAACACATGTGTACTGGTCCTTTTTCACACAGGCTGCATTATTTATCATAAACTGAAATGATAAGGGCCTTAACACAACACTTGCATATCTACCGCCTTATAGAGGTGCTATGAGTTGAAGTCTTGTTTTGAGATTGAAGTTAAGAAGAGTAGCTTAGAAGCATGATACACTCTTCTGTCTGTTTATGAAACTACATCCAGCAAGTGAGAAGCTTAGTTTGGCATAAACTAGAAATGGGGGAAATCAGCTATCCTGGTTCTGTCCTAAATGAAAACAATCCACCTACCAGCAACTCTTAATTTTACAAATTAAGAACATATTTCTTGTTTGACATATTTTAGAAGTTGTGGTTTCATGTAGTTCATTGCAAGACACAATGACTTGTCACTGTGAAAGTGGGTGAATCAAACCTGCAGTAAAAAAACATTCCGGTTGTCAGCCAGTTGATGGATCTCCACAATATGTTTAACTACATATAAAGTGCAGAGAAGAGAGACTGGGTAATCAATTGGGGCCTAGAGGATATTTTTGCCCCAGGTAAATCCAGCCCAGACTTATTATTATTATTATTATTATTATAGCTCACATCCGACCACAGTGACCTTGCACAGGCACAATCAAATATGTCTTAATGTTTTGTTTGCTTGGTGTCTGAGTGAGTGTCTTCCTCTGCAGCAGTGTTGCGTTACATTCTCTGGTATGACTGTTGTTACATACACAGAACAAACAAAACGGAGCAACTTTCTATGATGAAACAGTGGCCAAAATAAATCCAGCTCTGTAGAGTGTGTGTAAACAGAGCTGCCACGAGGAGCACATAAACGTTCCAAATATTTATCATTTGATCGTTATCTGCCAGCCAGAGCAAAACAATCTCAGGCTAAAAGTTTAAGTTACAAAGAAGCTCAAAGTTGACAACATTAAGTTGGTTGCTGTGCTTGCGGTCTGTCTTACTTGTTCACCACTCACTTCCAAGGTTCGTGTTCTGTGATTTTGTGTCTGACAAAAGTGAGAGTGAAATACTATTTTTTACATTTGATAGTGTTTATTAACTGCTGTTTGGAAAAGAGAGCTTGTGAACATGCATTCATATGCACATGCACAAAATGAAACTCCAGCAGCCTCTATAGGGCCCAGTCCAGAAAATGTGTGATGACAGTCCTCATAGGCGCATATCATTTAATACAAGACAATCAGCAGTCTCTCAGTCCAGGTATAGTTACAACTCTGGAGTAATGCAAGATGAAAAGCAATGGATTGTCATTTAAATTGTTGATGAGCAGGGCGAAATAGATGCATGCGTCTATCAGTATAAAATAATCATCAAGTAGCCTATTCAGCCAAGCCATAGTATAACTGGTATACATGTATAAAAGTAAAATGCTCAGTTTTATATTTTATTTAATGTTTATGCTAATATTCACTCATCTTAAGACCCAGTAGAACATATTCTATTCAATAAATGTTTATTTATACCTCGTTCATTTCTTTATAGGTCTGCATATTCTTAGACTGACACATGGAGCAAATTGTTTTAAACGAGGAGGATTGTAGTGGGAGCACTACGGTGTGTGACTGTGTGACATCAACAAATGGTTTACATGGCCCACAGGTCAGGTAGGAGGGCCCCTTGGCAGAATGTAGCTTAGGGCCCCAGGGAGGTCAGGGCTGGCCCTGCTTGAGGGCCTTGGGGATCTTCAGTATCATCAGTTAATATCAAAAACTTTATTGGAATATGTCCTTTTTCCTATCCAAACTTAACCTCACTTGCTTGAATATGTCTACGTATTGTCAACAAACATGTAAGCAACTTTTCATGACCCCTCTCCTAAATATAAATTACCCAGATGAATAACTTAAATTACAATAATTGCCATTGCAAAAATGGTCATTAATGGTCTTTGGATTTCAAATTCCTTTTATAACTTGATCATTAAATAAAAAGTTTTGATGACTTCATTCATAAAATCAGCCATGCCAAAAAGTTATCGAGAAAAAGTTCTACCATAAATGTGACCATGTGAGGTTATTTAGGACCCTTTGTCGTGTCCAGACATTGATACTGAGTGTGTTTGGGAGAACTTAAATGGTTAATACATGCTTTGGGAGCTAGGCTGACAACCACCTCCCACCCACCTTCTTACCAGAGCAAATATCTCTCTCCATCTTCTTCAAAAAGATTTAAAAAACAGAAATCCACTTGTATAGATAAAGAGAGTGGGTTGGGTAGGGGGGGCGATGTGCAGAATTAGAAACATCTCTTATTTTGCTTCATCCAAGCCCAAGGACATAGAGCTGCTGAAAGGGGAATTAGTGGGTTGAATCCTGTGTCACAGCCTTGTTACCCTCCTCAAATGGCCAATGTAATGTTCCACTGTAGGAGCCAGGTTACAATTGAAAGATACCTTCAGGTAGTTGGTTTAAGAAAAGCTGTCCATATGTTACCAGCATTGATTAAAAACCACCTAACAACTATTACCATATGATACTGAAACATGACAGCAGTTTACATCAATGTATGAAAAGTACCAACAAATCTGTGGCGGATATTTAGAGCTCCCTTGGTCCTCCTGCAGTAGGCTATATTTACTTATCCTTTGTCGCTAATGAGTCACACCAGGAGATGTGGTGTCATGACTACTTAAGTCAAGGATTTTTCTGTTTGCTGTTTGTACTGAAATAGATAGATACTTTATTCATCCCCAGAGGGAAATTTGGTTGTTCCAGCAGCAAAGATATACTTGAGCATATGAAGTAACAGAGTAAAAATAAAAATATTAAGTATAAAAAATGGACAATATATACAATAAAATAACAGAGCATATTAAATATAAAGAAAGTAGAGTAACAATAGAAATGCACAGTATGGGTTAGGGGTAACCCTAACCCTACAATGAAATAGAATAGCGTTAAATTAACTAACTAGATAAACTAAACAGTAGTGCAAAGATCAACCAACAGCAAACAACAACAGTGTAGCGGTGTGTAGTCATGTGAAGGATGATCTGGCCAGAGTCTAATTTCAGTGGGCAGGAATGTTCTCCTGTATCTGTCCTGTGACAGCAGAGCTGGATGAGTCTGTCCCTGCAGTAGGTGGTTGAGAGGGTGGTCCGGGTTATCCAATATGGATAATAATTTCTTCAGTGTCCTCCCCCCCCCCCCCCCCCACCACCCGCAGCTTCTCACTCAGCAGCAGTGGTTGGATGGTGTTGAATGCACTGTAGAAATCATGTTTGTGAGGTGAGGTGAGTGGAGGAGACAGATGAGGGCTGTGAACTAAACCTATTGAAGAAACAGTTTAGCTCGTTTGCCCTCTCCAGGGAGCCCCCTGGTTGTGTTATGTTCAAAATTTCTCAAACAAAAGGTAAAGGAAAAAGCCCCCCTCCTTGTTCAGAGGAGAAGAAGCACCCCCCCCCCCCCCTGCTCTATTTCTTCCATCATTAAGCAGGGCCAAATCAGCTGGTTGAAGTGTAAGTCAAAAGGAATTTAATATACTAACAATCAATTGCAGTTACAAACTGAATTACACTATCAATAGTAATATTTCATGAAATAGAGGCCCCATCCGCACCACACGACAGACTGGTGTGTCCGCCTCATGGTCCAGATGAGGTCTGATTATCTCCGGGGATTCACAGTTTCTTTGTCTCTCCAAAGTCTCTGAAATGTCTCATATTACACATTCCTTAGCCCATAGATCAGCTCAGCGGTTGGATGAACCATTCGGACTTCAGTCGGCCACTTCCTTGACCAATTCCTCCCCCCTTCTTTAAGGCTGTACTCAGAAACTCTTCTGCAACATCCCCCCCTCTCTCTGACTTAATGACAGTGTCATAAATTCTCTGGTTTCTCTCACAGTGCACAACAAATTCAATAACTCTCCCTTTAGTTTAAACCTTCTACAAGTAAACATATTGTAACACATAATATCCATCGCTAGGAGTGCTTTAAAACTTAAATTCCTCACAGTTGTTTCCCTCCAACCTTGAAGCCAGTTATCTGCTTCATCCTGGTCCACACCTCCCTCACGTTGTTCTGCTGGAGATTAGCACTGTATGCATCCTTAGCATTAGCATACAGAAGGTCCAGAGTTTTATTGTTTCTTGTACACACAGAAAAATAATGGTTCTTAAATGGTTCTTTAAAAGGCAGTGTGGTTCCACGAAGAACTATCACCTACTAAAGAACCATTTTATCAATTGGATGGTTCTACATGTTTGTCACATGGTTCTTTGGGATATTAAAGGGTTCTTAATTCATGTTTGAGTTATTGGATGTTGGGGGATGGTATAAATTAGGAAAAAAACGACCTTGCCCCACCCATCTGGGTGTGGGGTAGTTAGCTGCCAGCTGATATGTGTCTGTATATATGTGTGTGTATATATGTGTATATGTGTGTATATGTATATGTGTGTGTATATGTGTGTATATGTATATGTGTGT
>NW_022280820.1:0-722 GCF_004355925.1 Anarrhichthys ocellatus | reverse complement strand
CATATATGTGTGTATGTATGTATATACATATATGTGTGTATGTATGTGTATGTATATACATGTATGTATGTGTATGTATATACATGTATGTATGTGTATGTATATACATGTATGTGTGTATGTATGTATGTATGTATGTGTATGTATGTATGTATGTATGTGTGTATGTATGTGTGTATGTATGTGTGTATGTGTGTGTGTATGTATGTGTGTATATGTATGTATGTGTGTATATGTATGTATGTGTATATACATGTATGTGTGTATATGTATATACATGTATGTGTGTATGTATGTATATACATGTATGTGTGTATGTATATACATGTATGTGTGTATGTATGTGTGTATGTACATACATGTATGTGTGTATGTATGTGTGTATGTACATGTATGTGTGTATGTATGTGTGTATGTACATGTATGTGTGTATGTATGTACATATATGTGTGTATGTATGTGTGTATGTATGTACATATATGTGTGTATGTATGTATGTATGTACATATATGTGTGTATGTATGTATGTACATATATGTGTGTATGTATGTATGTATGTACATATATGTGTGTATGTATATATGTATGTACATATATGTGTGTATGTATGTATGTACATATATGTGTGTATGTATATATGTATATGTGTGTATGTATATGTGTGTATGTATATACGTATATGTGTGTATGTATATACGTATATGTGTGTATGTATATACATA
>NW_022280819.1:15530-17450 GCF_004355925.1 Anarrhichthys ocellatus | reverse complement strand
GTGTATAAAGTACAACATGTACCTCTGAGCAGTGGTGTATAAAGTACTCAAAAGTCATACTTGAGTGAAAGTAAAGAGACCTTACTGGAAAACTACTCCAGTAAAAGTAAAAAGTCACCTATTAGAATACTACTTGAGTAAAAGTCTTAAAGTATCTGATATTTATTGTACTTAAGTATCAAAAGTAATTTTCTGATATTAAATGTACTTAAGTATTGAAATTAAAAGTACAAGTAAATGCTGTTAATAAAAAAGCAAAGGGTCAGCATTATGAAGTTTATTCTTTTAAGTGCTGTGGCACCATGACCAAGGACATGGAGCTGTGTTGAACATAATTGGGTTGGCTGTGATCCATCCAGGAGCAACAATGTTCAACATAATATATTGTACATAAGTATACTTTTGCATCTACTATGAACTTATCATCATAATTCTCCGAAAAGCAATATGACCCTATGAAGGAGTTGTAACAGTGCGTTTATAAGTATGCTCATTCCGACTAGAGGATGTAGAGGGCAAATGCATCATATTGTGTTCAGCAGAACATATCCACTTGATGCATCAGGTCAGTGTTGTGAGAAAGGACACCTGCCTTGTGAACTCCTATGGGCCTGATTTGAACACAATAGACAAAGGTTTTGCTCAAGCTGAATCTGCAATTGGGCGACTGCTACCATCATAACTCCATCTGATCATCCACAAAATGACTCAAATATCAAAACATGATCAATACTAAAGTAACAACCCAGTCATTACTTGAACCTGAAAAATGTCCTGTTCATCTTCAAAAGAAGTTGGTTTTCATAATTGCGAGAATTCCGTCTCGCTCTTCTTGGGCTGAAGACTAGTCCTGATGCTAAACAGCCTTTCACAGGCCGCTGAGGCAGGAAGAGGTGTGTTCAGCTTCACACACAGCTGGGAAGGATTCCCCTAATGCTAACGCTAACGCTAACCCTAATGCTAACGCTAATGCTAACACCAATGCTAACCCTAATGCTAACGCTAACCCTAATGCTAGCTAACTAGTGCTGCAATGGTTATAGCTAAGATGACTCAAATCAACAACATCTCACAACTGTCAACACTTCCTCAGCTCACTAACTCGCTAGCGATCCTCGGGTGTTGGTCTTCGTCACCACCGTAGTTTGTTGCGGGAGTAGCAGGTGCTTCCATTTCTGCTTCCGTCATGAAATCAGTCATCGTAGAGTGGAATTCTGCTCATGTAGTCTCGCTAGCTATAGCATATAGCATCCTGGGCATCACTGGGGATCTAAACACCGCGGCTTTGAGAGCACTTGTTTTGCGCATTAACGTGATTAACCAACGATTTAACTTGCAAGCTAGGACCACTGATTCACCAAACCTGCTTGTTGCAGTCTGTGTTCCACCACAGTCCCCGACGCTGGTCTCATGATTCATGTTGTTTCTACAGAGATTTGATTTTGTAGCGAGTAACGAAGGTTTCAGGGGAAATGTAGCGGAGTCAAAGTATCGGTTTTCTTTGCAAAATGTAGAGAAGTAAAAGTAAAAGTCATCAGAAATATAAGTAGTAAAGTAAAGTACAGATATCCAAAAAAACGACTTAAGTACAGTAACGAAGTATTTCTACTTTGTTACTGTACACCACTGCTTCTCTTTACCCACAATTCATAGTCTTCAAAACAAAGAACGACGAGGGGCAACGAACCCATGAACCACGTAAGACGTTAAACTGTTAAAGACCAAAGAGTGAAAACATATATATATTTATATATATTATGATAAACGACGTTATGTTGATAAACGACATTATGTTGATAAACGACATTATGTTGATAAACGACGTTACAGTGGGTACGGAAAGTATTCAGACCCCTTTAAATATTTCACTCTTTGTTTCATTGCAGCCATTTGCTAAAATCAAAAAAGTTCATTTTATTT
>NW_022280819.1:0-5530 GCF_004355925.1 Anarrhichthys ocellatus | reverse complement strand
CATTTGATCGACTTAGCTGAACCACGTACGAGGAACGGGGCCCTGGTTAAAATAGAAGCGCTCCGCCAAAATGTATATTTCTCAATTATCCATCAGTTATATGTCCGGGTCCGCCTATTAGAGGCCCCTGTACTAGAGGATCAATAATTATTATTCTATTGATCTATTGGTTATAAATCATGTTGGGACTTCTCCGTGTGCTTAGAACAAAGACTTGGGCCTGCTGGTTCTGCAGAGCAGTCAAAAGACTGATGAGAGTTCAGTATTACACCAAATCCCAGGGAAACGGTTTCATACCTACGTGTGAATTCTGAGTTTCGGTTGGCCGAAAATCAGCGCTGAGATCCCATCGGACAAGGGCCGGAGACGCTGCAGTTCTACGATCGCTGGATGAATAACTTTGCTTTGTTTTTGAATCCTGAGGCAGAGAACAGAAGTTATCGAACCGGACTTCAGTCCGTCAGCCGGACTTCTGTGCGAACGTCACGATCTCCGTATTTTACCGCAGTGAGGATCTGCTTTGTTTTGAGGATTCTTTTGTTTTGTTTCCTCTTCCTGACATCAGTCACCGTGAGTACGGCTGGGAGCTGTACTTATCAGTTTAAAAGCAACCAGAGCCACGACTGAGTCTGAGTTCATCAGCCGAGTCTCTGTGTGATAGGAAAGCACTTCCTGAATGTTACGGCGGCGGTGCCTCATTTTGATCTCTAGTGTCTCGCGCCATTTTGGAGTTTCGCATGGCCACGTGCAAGACTACCCCTCTCCATTTTGATAGTCCTATCTATCGTCCACGTGTAGTCATTTTAGATTACAACCGCCATCGTTTGAGTAGCTTCTCGCCCCCCCCACACACACACAGAGCAAAGATTGGTTTGTTGATTTCAGATAGTAGCTACTGATTGTATAGTAGTTGTTTTAAATACTATTAGACTTTGATCATTATTATTAGAAGTTAATAAACTCTGTTCTACTCTAAAGAGCAGCTGTGTGTGATTCATGTGTTCATGTGTTGTGATAACAGCTGATATCAAACCTTCACTGTTCACTCTGGATGTGAAACAGCACTCAGACTGTTCACACTGTGAGTGAACACTAACTATGAGACTTAGTCTATAGTCTGGTTATTGGTCTCTGATCTCAGGGTGGAGCCCCGTTATTATTAATAATCGTTAATAATCTCACCGACATTAATAATTCTATTGACGTTAATAATGTAGTTTTTCATATTTACTGATAAGCAAACACGCTCCTGATAGATCCCTCACAGTCTGGAACAGAAACCTTTACACACAAAGCTCTGATACATTCATGTTCATCATTTAAACATAAAGATAATGCAGCAACATTTTGACCAAAACTCATTTTAATTCAACGTGTTCAAGCCGAGAGAGACGCTCATAAACGCGTCATAATACAAAGAGGATCTGTGTGAGCTCACAAACACACACACACACTTCTACATGAACTCACCTGATTTCTTGTAAATGAAGAGGGGCGGAGCTACAGTGATCATGTGATCCAGGTACATGAGAACAGGGAAAGAACCCTGATGTGTTCATCACAAAGTTCAGACTCCACTTTGAGTCACAGAGCAGAAGGAGAGAGGCTGAAGGCGGAGGCAGGGTGAGTGTTAATCCAACATTTGATTGTTTTACTGTCACAGTGTGTTAGTGTGTGTGTGTGTGTGCGTGTTTGTGTGGACTGTAGAGGACCCACATGTTAGAATGAATCAACAGTTTGATTCTTCTGTGAACACAAAGTCAGGATTGACTGAAGAAAACACTTTAAACCTGCTGTAACCCAAGAACACTCATTATTCACTGTGTGTGTGTATGTGTGTGTGTGTGTGTGTGTGTGTGTGTGTGTTACTTCCTGCTCTGAGCTCACAGTCAGTAGGCTCGTTCTCTCCTGTAAAGTAGACGAGAGCAGCAGCAGGAGACGTTGAACAAACTGCGGTGAAGTCGGACAGTTTTCATCTGCCTTCAAAGAATAAACAGGAAGTCAAAGAAACGGTTACTTCCTGTTAGATCTGTAGGCTACTTGTAGTTTTTAGACCTTGTTTGGATTGATCTAAATGTGTGTGTATCTGGATTGTATCCATCCTGTTTCTGGATTAAACCTTCATCGCACAACATCAGACTAAAAGACAACATTCAATTAAATATTACAATTACACAGAAAAATAGGATTTCTTTACTAAACGTGGTGTTTGTTGTCAAATCTAAGAGCCAATCAGCTCTTTGATCTTACGACAGCCAGACACTTCCCATCATGCATTGGGGTCACGCAGCCGGTTAAAAGCAACTGCGGCGCCTCGACCTCGTGAGGTCATCGATGACCACGTGTTCATGACTTCGGAGCAAGTCGGGATCAAGTCGGACACAAATCTACCCAGCATGCATTGTGATCGATTCTGATCAGGACTGACTCGTCTCCAACGAGCCTAACGTTACTGTTTTACTCTCAGACTGACTTCAGATCAGAAGATGAGTGGTTGTGAGGAGGAAGAGGAGGACAGAGCAGAGTCTCTCGTCTCCGGCTGTCTGTCTATGAAGAGTGATCGGTCCAAAGAGTTTCCTCTGAACTTCAGTAAAGAACCTGGACCCTCAGACACACAGTAAGAGAACTTCTACTAACTCATTCATAGGAGTCATGTTCAGTTCCTGTACCTCTGACAATGTGTTCTGTAGATTTAGAGGTTTTGAGTTGAGTTTGAGCTTCTTCCTCTTAGTATCAGTGACAGCTGTCAGTCACCTAGAAAAGCTGTGATGTAATCTAAGAGGACTGATACAAACTTTAAAAGCTTCTAAATATCTGCAGTATCAGTAGTTTGTGTATTCAGATCTACTTTAATGTCTTTGTTGTTCTCAAAGATTCATTCTGAATAAAATCATCTTGATGTTTGCAGAGTTCAGTCCAGACAGAGAGCAGAGTCTCCAGGATCCATCTGTCTGTCTATGAAGAGTGATCGGTCCAGAGGTGATCCTCCAGTCTTCAGTGATGAACCTGGACCCTCAGACACACAGTAAGAGACTGTTGTTACTGTGAGCTGACCTGATGAAGATGATGCATTGAGGATGAAGACTAAATGTTCTGCTCAAAGATTTATATTATATTTTCATGAGATGAAGCTCAAAGGTTCACTTCCTACAGATTCAGAGCTTTCAGCGTGAAGCTTTAAATCTTCAGTAAGTGGATCTTTGAGTTCAGACTCTCTCCTCCATCTATTGATCCTGAAGGTCTAGAACTAACATCATGAGCAGAAATGATGTCAAAGTTTTCTGCTGACAGAAACAAGACAGGAAGTGGTCAACTGTACATTTGGACCTCTTCTGTTTTCATCATGTTTGAATTAATCCTTCATTTGATAGCTGACAGTAGAAAGTGACAGAAAACAGACATGAAGAAGGAAAGTGTGTGGACTTGAAGCTGAGACTCCACTGTTACATGCTGTGTGTTAGGCTGTTGGTCCACCACAACATGTAGACCTCTTCTAACCTCAGTTCAAACACAAACTAACTCAAGCTGAGCTGATCACAGACACTGTGACACAGTAAAGGGCATGATCAGCTCTCTCTAATGGAGGACTTTTACTGTGAAGGAGCTGCAGGAAGTGTTGAGTTAGTTCTAAACAAACTACAGACAGATCACTAAATGTCTCATCAGCTGATTAGAGTTTATGAAAGCAGGAGAGTTGAAATAAAAGAACATTTTGTCTCAAATCCTCCCTCACCTGCTCTCTCCTGGATTAAATCATATCTTACAAACAGACAACAGTTCATCAGCATCAACAACTGCACCTCCTCCACTGCTCCTCTGTCTCAAGGCGTCCCCCAGGGTTCGGTGCTTGGTCCTCTTCTGTTCATCCTCTAATTGCTCCCTCTTGGTAACATCATCCGTTAACATGGTCTCCACTTCCACTGCTACACCGATGATGTCCAGCTCTACATCTCCACAAAGGCCGTTACCACTGCTACTCACTCCACTCTCACCAGCTGCCTCACTGACATTACATCATGGATGCAAACCAACTTCCTCAAACTGAACTGTGATAAATCTGACATGATCATCATCGGTCCCAAATCCCTCACCAAAACCAGTCACAACTTCTGCCTCACCATCGACAACTCCACTCTGTCTCCCTCCCCACACATCCGCAACGTCGGAGTCATGTTTGACAGCAACCTCTCCTTTGAACACCACGTCAAACAAATCACCAGAACTGCCTTTTTCCACTTAAAAAACAGCCCGTCTCCACCCATCACTCTCCTCATCTGCTGCTGAAACTCTGATCCACGCCTTCATCACCTCCAGAATTGACTACTGCAACAGCATTCTTCACAGCACATCATCCAAAATCCTAAATAAACTCCAGTACATCCAGAACTCTGCTGCTCGCCTGCTCACCCACACCCGCTCCCGTGACCACATCACCCCTGTTCTCCAGAACCTCCACTGGCTCCCCGTCCCACAACAGATCCAATACAAAATCCTTCTCCTCACTCACAAAGCCCTCCACAATCAGGCCCCCTCCTACCTCACCGACCTGCTTCACCACCACACTCCATCCCGTCGGCTCCGCTCCTCTGATGCCTCCTGTCCCTTCCACTCAGGACCAAGCACCGGACATGGACAGAGCCTTCTCCAGAGCTGCCCCCTCCCTCTGGAACTCCCTCCCCAAACACACCAGAGACTGTAGCGATCTCTCCATGTTCAGATCACAAATCACAACCCACCTATTCAGAACTGCTTTAATGTGTGACCAATGTGTGTTCTATGTTTATCTCTTTATGATGATCTTGCTTTGAGTATTTTGAAAAGCGCTCTATAAATAAAATGTATTATTATTATTATTATTTTCATTACAGACTGAACGCTGAACTCAAACAGAAAGTAACTCTTTAACTCTTCTCTGTGAACAACTGAGCTTCTACACACTTTAGTCCACATCTGGATCTTTTTCATCAACAACAAACAAATCATTTAAAATATATTGAAATGTCTCCACAGGCAGAGGAAGAGGAGTCATGACTGTGAGGAGGAGCTGATGTCCAGAACCAGAACCAGAACCAGAGCTGGACTGCAGACAGCCAGTGAGACCAGAAGTGTCCAAAGTAAGACCGTCCATTTCTCTGCTGATGTCTTCATGTCTGGAAACAGGACGTGTTGTTTTAATACAGAGACACGTGTTTCACTGCAATGATGGAAACACACAAAGTCAGAAGGTCTCATTGATTCATGATAAACCTGCACAAATAAACATTTTAATAAAGTTTTTAGTGTTTCTGTATTCTCAGCTCAAGTTAAAGGAGCTGTATTTAACATTCAGATTATATATTAGTAGTTGTATATTAATTAATATCTCATCATCAACTATCATCTCTGTAAAGATATAGAGGAGTAAAATCTACCTGAGCAGAGAATGAATTCTCTCTGTGCGTTGTTATCAGAGCTTCTCTCTTTGTGCACATAGCCTGCCGACCGCGTACATGTTAGTGCATGTGAGCTACATGTTAGTGCATGTGAGCGT
>NW_022280818.1:0-17528 GCF_004355925.1 Anarrhichthys ocellatus | reverse complement strand
GGGGGGGGGGGCATAGGCAGGAAGAATCTACTGTTGCGTCCCTGGCAAAAAAAACGACCCCGAGCTGCTCCCTTAGCTGTGCCATATACCTACCTGTTCTGTTGTTGGACCGGTCTGTGCAGCTGGGGTAGCCGGTAGAGTTAGCCGAAGTTGGCTGAGGTGGTTGGAACATGGAAGGTAGAAGGATGGATGCCAGGATGGATGTGCCTGGGTTAATCGTGGAGTTAGGGGGAAAAACATTGCGAGGAGATGTCTCTGGCGCGGGGGGAGCTTGACGGCCAGAGTCAGTATGGCATGGGACAACTTAAGGCAGGACGCAGTCGACTGCCCTTCTCTAAACACATCTAAGTTGAGGGCAACAGCAGACTGGAAACAGCAGCCTAAACTTACGCTACAACACCTTCTCCTACTGAAAGCCATATCTCTGACTCCCGCATGCAGTTGACAGATATTTAATCGTGGCTCGTCTTGAAGAGGATCGATTCATAGCCTTGGTACTGGTCTCATTACCCTAATCGGGTACTTATTGGCTGTATTAAGCTCATATTAAAGATTCACGATTAGAGCATACAACCTGGCCCTCTGGAGGGACTGATGTAGATGGATGGGCTTCTTCCGCCGTGTGATGAGTCATGACGTCATCGGCGCGCGCCTGACGTGGCGCCGGGAACCCGGAAGTGCTCTGGAGGCTCGGAGAGCGAAAGGGGTGTTGTGCTACCGGTGCTTGAAAAGTTTGGAAAGTTGTGCTTTGTAACGGACTGATGTAAAGGACTGTAGTGTTGGATGATTGCTTTCTTCGTTTGAGAGACTGTCCACTCGGAGAAGTGGGATATACAGACTGTTGGAGCCTCGGAATGGTGAAGGAGGGTCACGGTGGTGTCACCGGTCCTTCGAGCGTTGCTCGTCTGTCTTGTGTCGTATGAAAGCTTGAAGCTGAGTCGGACAGCGTTTGCTCGTAGGGGTCGAGGTAGAGGGGTGTGGGGTAGGGATGGAGCGTTGCTCGTCTGCTGAGTCAGAGAGCGTTGTTCGTCTGTCTTGAGTCGTATGAAAGCTGAGTCAGAGAGCGTTTGCTCGTCTGGAAGTGGGGTAGGGGTAGAGGGATGTAGGGATGGCGCGTCTGCTGAGTTAGAGAGCGTCTGTCGTACGTCATGTGAAGACAAGAGTCGAAGCAGCAGAATAAGCTGTTTGGCATTGGCAGAGAAGATTTGGCAAACTTTTCATGGGCGCAACCCACATACTCAGCTGTGCTGCTCATCCAAGAAATGCATGATCCTTACAAATGGGGCACCGTTTGAAAGGTAAATAAACAGGCTTTCCAACGGTATAACATGTATTGCCAAGAAGCATTGTTACAATAGAGAAATAATCTACTAAACGCTAATTTCCGAACTTTTTATTCGATGTTTAGATTTTATGTTCATGTGCAGAAAGGTCCTTCGCCCTATAGCCATATAACGGCAGGGAAAGCCCTGCTACAAAGTCAACTGTGATTAAAGAACCTGTTCTAGTCCCTGTTCAAGCCAATTATAAACAGCTAATTAATATTAGTTCCATGTAGGTAATGGCACACTTAGTTTCTTTAACAAATCAAACACAGTTAACCCAAGCTTTACATTTAATAACGTTACCACTTAACGATACTTACTTTTCCTCTGCCCCATCGCTAACACCCGTCTGCTCTAAGCGCATCTAAGTCTCTATCGTACACCTCAACACGTACACACTGGAGTACATAAAGCCTCTGTTGAGATTCTGCAATGTATGTCAGTCCCTCGGGGAACTTAGGTTAAGCGAGGGAAATAAACCACCAAAAATGAATATTGTAGTGTAAAGATACGTTATGTACCTGCTGTCTTGTATGCGAGTGTGTAGATTAAAACACTCGCATACAAAACTCACATACAAAACAGTAACTTCAGAGCTATTGTTGAGTGCTCGCCGGGCTTCCATCATAGTGAGGGATCAGTAAAAGATAGTGGACTTGGGTGTGTGGGACCATGCCCTGGATGCAGGATGGGCCTGAGCCATTTGCAGCATGATGGGCAAGTACCAGTGTCTTGAATCAGATTTGAGGAGCCATCGGTAACCAGAGGGTGCGCAGGAGCGGGATAATGTGGGAGAACCTGGGTAGGTTGAAGACCATCAGGGATGCTGAGGTTGGAAGGCGCATACAGGCAAAACAGCAAGGAGTGAGTTTCAGTAGTCTTGAGATGATGCGATAGATATATAGATATAAATGAGATGGTAATGTTTTCTTTTTATGTCATGGAAAATTTATCTCAGGGTGCAGCTGTCATGCCTTGCATACCAAGACGCCATCATTCTCACTTCTGAGTATGCCTACCACGTATCTAGATTGACGACAATATATTTGAGGGCACAAAAAATGCAGCATGTGTCTGAGCCCTTAGTTGTGTGTCATCTGCAAAGCCGTGATAGGAAAAGCCACATGAGTGAATAACAGATCGAAGTGACTTGGTGTGAAGAGAAAAGAGGAGGGGACCCAGAACAGAACCCTTGGGGGACTCCAGTAGTGAAGTTACACGGAGAAGTTTCTCTTAACTCAGCCAGTCATGGTGCATGTTGCTATGGCTTTAGATGCATTTCAGCTGTCTATCATGTGCAATTAATAAAACATACTGATGTTTTGATATTGCATCGAAGTGCGAACATTACTGCGGCCAAGATGGTGGTCCAGAGTCATATTTGTTGTTACCACTAGTTGGAGTCATTGAGACTCCAACAGATGTTGACAGGATAGGGGATGAGTGGTACGGAGGAAACTAGATTTGCCTCTGTAAAACACCACTACTACAATTATCAGTTGTGCTCTTTCGATATATCTGCAAATTCAACCTTGTTTCCTACAAATGTATGATCCCATACAATTAAACTGCATTCTCAATTACGTTTCAAAAGGAAATGTATTTTATTACAGCTGCAGTTTTAAACACAAGATTAATGTTGTAATTTGAAAGAAAACAAAACGCAGCAAAACTTCTTTGTTATATTTAGTAAATGACCCTGGTTTGGCTTAAAATATAATGCTTTTTCAATTATTTAAGTTACAGATGTAAATTTAAATGAGTCAACTTTGACTTTTGATCTCCGCGAATCGCCACCTTAACGTGGTGGAGGAGTTTGAGTGGCTCAGTGATCCTGGGAGCTATGTTGTCCGGGGCATTAGCCCCTGGTAGGGTCACCCAAGGCAAACAGGATTCAGGGGAGAGCCCAGACTAAGAGCGGTTCAAAACGACCCTTATGAGTAGCCCACGGACTACAGCCACCTCGCCCGGACCAGGGAAACCGGGGCACCCTCCCGGAGCCAGACCCAGGAGGGGAGCTCGTAGGGAAACGTCTGGTGGCCGGGCCTTCGCCCATGGGGCCCGGTCGGGCTCAGCCCGAAGAAACACCATGGAGCAGCCACCCTGTGGACCCACCACCCGCAGGGACAAGCATCGGGATCGGGTGCAATGCAGACCGGGCGGCGGGAGCATAGACTAGCTCTAGGGACGTGGAACGTCACCTCGCTAGTGGGGAAAGAGTCAGAGCTGGTGCAGGAGGTGGAGCGATACCAGCTAGATATAGTTGGACTCACCTCCACACATAGCCTTGGCTCTGGAACCAAGCTCCTGGAGAGAGATTGGACTTTGTCCTTTCCCGGAGTTGCCCAGGGTGAGAGGCGCCGGGCGGGAGTGGGGATACTCACGAGCCCCCGACTGAGCGCCGCTGTGTTGGAGTTCTCCCCGGAGAACGAGAGGGTCGCCTCCATGCGCCTACGGGTTGCGGGGAGCAAGGCTCTGACTGTGGTTTGTGCTTATGCACCAAACAGCAGTTCGGAGTATCCGGCCTTCTTGGAGTCGGTGGGAGGGGTCCTGGAAAGGGTGCCGCCTACCAACTCCATAGTTCTCCTGGGGGACTTCAACGCTCACGTGGGCAATGACGGAGAAACCTGGCGGGGGGTGATTGGGAGGAACGGCTTGCCCGATCTGAACCCGAATGGTGTTTCGTTGTTGGACTTCTGTGCTTGTCACGGTTTGGCCATAACGAACACCATGTTCAAACATAAGGTGGCTCATAAGTGTACCTGGTACCAGAACACCTTAGGACAGAGATCAATGATCGACTTTGTAATCGTATCATTTGATTTGCGGCGGTATGTCTTGGACACTTGGGTGAAGAGAGGAGCAGAGCTGTCAACTGATCATCACCTGGTCGTGAGTTGGATCAGATGGCAGGGGAACCGGTTGGAAAGACCCGGCAAACCCAAACGTGTAGTGAGGGTGAACTGAGAACGTCTGGCGGAGGACCCTGTCCGGGAGATCTTTAACTCCCACCTCCGGAAGAACTTCTCATACATCCTGAGGGAGGTTAGGGACACGGAATCCGAATGGACCATGTTCAAAGCCTCTATTGTGGACGCGGCCACTAGGAACTGTGGCCGGAAGGTCATCGGTGACTGTCGTGGCGGCAACCCGAGAACCCGGTGGTGGACACCGGAGGTGAGGGAAGCCGTCAAGCTGAAGAAGACCTTCAAGGCCTGGTTGGCCCAGGGGTCTCCTGAAGCAGCTGACAGGTACCGGCAGGCCAGAAGGGTTGCAGCTGCGGTGGTCGCGAATGCTAAAACTCGGGCATGGGAGGAGTTCGGGGAGGCCATGGAGAAGGACTTTCGGTTGGCCTCAAGGAGGTTCTGGCAAACCATCTGACGGCTCAGGAAGGGAAAGCAGGGCTTACCTCAGGCTGTTCTCAGCAGGGGGGGGAACTGCTGACCCGGACGGGGGACATCGTCGGGCGGTGGAAAGAGCACTTTGAGGAACTTCTAAACCCGACCAACATGTCCTCTGCAGAGGAGGCAGCGCCTGAGGACCTAGGGGGAGGCTCACCCATATCCCTGGCAGAGGTCGTTAAAAAGCTCCTTGGTGGCAAGGCGCCGGGGATGGATGAGATCCGCCCTGAGATGCTGAAAGCGCTGGACATAGTTGGGCTGTCCTGGCTGACACGCCTCTTCAATGTCGCTTGGGGGTCGGGATCAGTGCCCATGGACTGGCAGACCGGGGTGGTGGTTCCCATCTTCAAAAAGGGGGACTGGAGAGTGTGCTCGAATTACCGGGGTAT
Organism: Anarrhichthys ocellatus; assembly: GCF_004355925.1. Lineage (NCBI taxonomy): Eukaryota > Metazoa > Chordata > Actinopteri > Perciformes > Anarhichadidae > Anarrhichthys > Anarrhichthys ocellatus. Next base: position 12,413 of record NW_022280818.1, on the reverse strand, counting down.
CACACTACTCAGTCTCCCGGGGAAGGCTTATGCCAGGGTGCTGGAAAGAGGCTCCAACCGTTTGTCGAACCTCAGATACAAGAGGAGCAATGCGGATTCCGTCCCGGCCGTGGAACAGTGGACCAGCTCTTTACCCTCGCAAGACTACTGGAGGGGTTCTGGGAGTTTGCCCAACCAGTCTACATGTGCTTTGTGGACTTGGAGAAGGCTTTCGACCGGGTCTCTCGGGGGTTCTTGTGGGGGGGTGCTGCGGGAGTATGGGGCGCCGGACCCGTTACAACGGGCGATCCGGTCTCTGTACGACTGCAGTAGGAGCTGTGTCCGCATTCTCGGCAATAAGTCAGACACGTTCCCGGTGGGTGTTGGCATCCGCCAGGGCTGCCCTTTGTCACCGGTCCTGTTCGTGACTTTCATGGACAGGATATCTAGGCGCAGCCTGGGGGCGGAGAACGTCAGTTTCGGGGGTCTCGGGATCGCCTCTCTGCTATTTGCAGATGATGTGGTCCTGTTAGCCTCCTCGGATCGTGACCTCCAGCATTCACTGGGGCGGTTTGCAGCCGAGTGTAAAGCGGCGGGGATGAGAGTTAGCACCTCCAAATCTGAGGCCATGGTTCTCTGCTGGAAACCGGTGGATTGCTCCATCCAGGTGGGGACGGAGTGCCTACCTCAAGCGAAGGAGTTCAAGTATCTCGGGGTCTTGTTCACGAGTGAGGGTAAGATGGAGCGGGAGATCGACAGGCGGATCGGTGCGGCTGCAGCAGTAAAGCAGGCGCTGCACCGGACCGTCTTGGTGAAGAGGGAGCTGAGCCGGAAGGCAAAGCTCTCAATTTACCACTCGGTCTACGTTCCTACCCTCACCTATGGTCACGAACTCTGGGTCGTGACCGAAAGGACAAGGTCGCGGTTACAAGCCGGGCTCAGCCTTAGAGATAGGGTAAGGAGCTCGGTCATCAGGAGGGAGCTTGGAGTCGAGCCACTACTCCTTCGCGTCGAAAGGAGTCAGATGAGGTGGTTCGGGCATCTAAAATAGGATGCCTCCTGGACGCCTCCCACTGGAGGTTTTCCAGGCACGTCCAACTGGGAAGAGACCACGGGGAAGACCCAGAACACGCTGGAGGGATTACATCTCCCAGCTGGCCTGGGAACGCCTCGGGATCCCCCAGAATGAGCTGGAACATGTTGCCGGTGAGAGGGAAGTCTGGGTCAGCCTGCTTGGCCTGTTGCCACCGCGACCCGACCCCGGATAAGCGGAGGAAAATGGATGGATGGATGGATGGACTTGCAGTCAAAGTCACTTTAGTGTCCTCATGAGCTGTAACCGTGATGAAGCTTTAAATCAACTTCTTACTATGCAAATTAAGCTGTCTCAAAACGTTCTCCTTTGTTACCCAGGTAGCCAAAATTAATTGGCCCAGATCCGGCATAAGCTCGGCACGCCGGAAGAAACGCGTCGGGCCGGGTCCGGTTGCCGACTCGGCTGAGACTCGGGATGAATGACGCCCCAGAATCGGCCCGAATAATGTTAAGTGAAAACCATTAGCCAAATAAAGAAAGGTACATCTCATATTCAAAAAGTATTACATCTCCATGAAAACCTTAATGCTAACTGCAAAAACAGTGTACTATACACATTAGTATACAGTACAGTTCATACTTAACAATTGGTATATTTTATGGAAATTGGACCAAGCATATGTATCCGTAACAGTTCCCTTTAAAACTTATAACAATGATAGCAACATCTTAATAATACTGTTTCCCCTTTACATACAAAGAGAGCTCACCCTGTTCCACGGACGAACTGAGGTGACTTCACTGAGCAAAGTGGTCTGTGGCTCCTTGCCTCTTAGTGAGTCCATCACTATGTAGTCCACAGTGCAAAATGAATAGCAGATCCCTGAAAAAACAACGATAGCAAATAAGAAATTAACTTCATTTGAGTGGATGAAGACCAGGGATTTAAGAATATTGTTTGACCTGTGGGAGATCATGTCAGGCCGAGGGGCAGATCCGGGACTCAATCGCAAATAAGACACAAGAGACGAGGTGAAGTTCAAAACTCAGGAATCTTTACTTGAAAAAAGGTCAAAAACAAACTCAAAGCGACTCCAACGGAGCGGGCAAAAATATCCAACAAAACAAAAGAAGGGCAAAGGTACACATCAAGAGGGAACTCTGGAAAACCGATCAAACACAAGGAAGGCACAGAACGAACAGACAGGGAACAAAGAAGGAAGATCTGACAACCAGAACAGGGAAAGCAGGGGAGTATACTGTATGTGTGTGGGGTGATGAGGAGATTGAAGGCAGCTGGGTGGACTGGGCAGGTGAGTGGGATGAGTGTAATCAGGGGAAGCGCACACACACACACACACAGACAGACACAGAAACACAGGAAACACACACAGACATGAGGAAGCTAACGGGACATTACAGATCAATGTCCCACATGAATCTTTAGTGGTTTAGTGGTGAGCAAATGTAAATAACACAGGGAAAAAATGATTCAATGATGTAGTTCTCCGTAATTAACTACTGCTAATATCAATGTCCGTACCAACCACATTACTGGCATAACAACAGGAAGTTAGTGGTAAAGTAGTTAAGCCTGCGTCTTGCTTGACTTGATTGGCTGCCTCTGTCAATTGTGACATTGACAAGAGGTGTGACTCTGCACCTGGTGCTGAAAAGTTGAGAATATTTTATGTAAGGTGCGCACGGCGTATGAAAGGAATGCAATGGTTTTGCAGGCGACGCGTTTTAAGCGACGGGTCTTGATGTAGTCGGTGTGAAAATTGGATGTTTAGTAAAACTCAGACTGTTGTGAGGAGGAACTCTGCTTTGTCTGTGTGCGTGCCTGTTCTCTCACTGCCGCCAGTTCATCAGTTTTAAGTTATCTAAATATTTTAAGTTGAAGTCCGCTCAAACAGACAGACACGAATAAAATAACACGGAACAAAACAACAAAGCCGCAGCATCTTTATCTGTAGAGCTAAAATCAGTAAGCCACGCTTGCCCTGGTTACTGATATGCTACATAGTGCGTATAAACGTGTTCCCCGATTACCCACAGAGTGCATGTTAACACAGTTAGCGCAGATGGGTTCAATAGTTTCACTAACAAGGACCACACCAATAACAGTATGAGTTTCGAGAAGTTTATTGCATAGTGGAATGATTGTTAGATTCAAGAAGCGGAAGGGGTCGAGGGATGAATAGATATAGGGTAGAGGGATGAAGGGGGGTAGGGTAGAGGGATGATGGGATGTGGGGTAGGGATGAAGGGTAGGGGTCGAGGTAGAGGGATGTAGGGTAGGGGTAGAGGAATGAAGGGATGTAGGGTACAGGGATGAACGGATGTAGGGTAGGGATGAAGAAATGAAGGGATGTAAGGAAGAAGCAACGAGGAGGGTTTGTAGGAAGGAGGTTAGGCGATTGAAGGGGGACCGTTGATGTCCGGCAGCTGGAGGAACAGAGACTTGTAGGGTGGGGGCTGTTTCTTCGGAAGCTCTGGCGGTGCAGAGTCCCCAAAGATAGCTCCATAAAGACTGATGCGATGGCGTTTCAGGTGTCGTTCGGGTTGGAATGAACTTGTGAGAGGTACGTGGGGGAAGGCCAATAATCACGTATCTTGAGGATGTGGTCGGAAATTCCTTGGCTTGAAGCGGTGGAGCGCTGAGTAAACTCGGGGGGTATTCTGGATCAGCCCAAGATATGGCAAAAGTGGTGGTGAGCCCGAGACCGCAACAGGGGATCTTGCGGGGAGTTCGGCTGGTTAAAATTGAGCTTAAGTAGTCGCGGATGGGTTTGTACAGACTTGAGTACGAGTCTGGTCGGAAAAGGTAGATGGGTTGAGGTGGACCGTATTGGTTGGTCTTGTGGCGTTGAGGTGATAGACGACTGTGTCGGGAGGATGGATGTGATGTCTGAGGCGATGGCGTCTCGGGACGGATGGAGTTCAAGGCGGTGAACTCGGAGCAGCGAAAGAAGCTGGCAAGAACGTGGACTTTAATGCTTTGTCCATGAAGGGAGACGGATGACCTGAGCTGAGGGTGAGGATGCCGCAGGTGAGGAGGTCCGAAGTGAGGAGCAGCCGTTTAGGCGTAGTTTGGCTTTACGGACCTTCGAGTAGCATGGCGACGTGTGAGTGGGTAGGCTGGGCACGGAGCCCTGAGGACAGTTTGTGTAGAAGTTAATTCCGCTTATGTAAACATGTACGGTGGAGGGCTTGACCTTAAGGAGGGAAATGGATAAGTGACTGAAGGTCGTGGGGGTAAGGATCTCGAGTGACAGGAATGGAAGGCTGAAGGAGTTGCGAAAGCTTGGAAGCAGTTCCGTCCGGTGAGGTACGATGAGAGCGACGTTGTTTAGGATGCCGTCTGCGCTATATTCTGAGTGGATGGCAATGGTCTTTAATGGACCGTTCATGCCCCAAAGAATGGCTACTATGATTATGGGATGCGTTTCGTAGATCGCGGAGGAAGGTGTGGGGGATGAGAATTCACGCGGCCAAGAACCGATTGTCATTGTAGTTCGTCGTGGAAGGAGATGCCGTTCCGGGAGAGGAACTGGTGTCAGTTTAGCTCGGTTCACGTGCTTCGCCGAGTGTGACGTAGTCATGGAGGTTTGTAACGGCGGCGGCAAATAACGGGATGTGTGGCAAGGAGGATTTTGTTTAATCTATTGATTCTATTTATTTATTTTATCTGGTGGAGGAAAGCTGAGTGTTTAGACTGTGTGCTGGGTTTGAAAAAGGTAGCGTGACAGTGAGGAAGTCGTCTAGATTGTCACAGCTCTGTCACTTCTGTCTAGTTTTTTCCACCTTTCACTCACCTAATCAGTTCATTCAGTGCACCTGCCAGTCACACTCACCTCATCAGCTCATTACTCGCACCTGCTCACTCTGCCTCCTTCACTATTTAAACCCCTGCCTCACACACACTCACTGCCAGATCGTTCTCTGCTTTCATGCTAAACTTTCCCGCATTCACCCATGGACTGATTCCTTGTTGCCGACCCTGCCCTGGTATGTAACTTGCTCAGCCTTTTGTCCTTGACCACGAGAATCCTGTCGCTGTTCTTCCTGAGAATATTCTTCCTGCCGTGTGTTGAAGAAAATAAAGAACTCAAATCAAACTATTCCTGGTGTTGTCATACTGCTCCTGGGTCCTAACTACACCCGTAACATAGATCGGTGATTTTCACCCCTGAGCCGTAGCCCTCCGGTCTGCCGTGAGAGATCGTCAGGTAGGCTGTGGGAAAAATATCCGGATTTGCTTAAATCAGTCCAGAAATAATATGTATTAATTGGTTGCTTCGAATAATTTGCCATGGTTGAGCGTCTGGCCCTGCAACATAGTAGCTGGCTACGTAATTAAATACTGTTCCGTGCCAGTGGGTGGCACGATAATGACCGTGGTGATTAAGATGGTAGAATTAAGTGATACACCGAGAGGTTGCGGTGACAAGACGTTTGTCCGGATTCAGGTAAGCTAATTTTCCGGCTGCTTTTGGACGGATGCATGGCGGAGTAATACGCGTCCTTCCGAAGGAAACTGAAAAGGAACTGGTAGTCGGATCGGTGGTAAAGGCTTGGAGGTGCTGGTGATGTCTGCCTTAGGTGACCGGCTTCTTTGTCTGCGAGGCGGATGGGGAACGTGGCATGATCGACTCTTATGTACTTCGTGCAGTAGTCCAGGCTGGGAATTAGGTGGAGCCTGGTGATGTCTGCACAGGTGGGGAGTGGCTGGTTGAGTGCAGAGGCCGAGCTTGGTTAGCAATTCCCAGGGGATGTGGGGATTGCGTGTGGATGGCTCAATAATTGGGCGAGGTTCATGTGGTTACTGGTGATCGATATCCTGTGTTGTGTTGAACGGCAAGACAGGAGCGAGGAAAAGATGCTGGGATGAAGGGATGCATGTGCGTGGGTTGGAAGTGCAGATTGGGGAAAGGAGGCTGCAGGATGAGATATCCCTGATGCAGAGAGAGTAAGGAGGGGGTGCGATACGAACTGGCCCTCTAGAGGGGCTGGTGTGAGTGACTTGGCTTGTCTGGGCGTGTTATGCGTTGTGACGTCGTTGACGTAGTGCCTGATGCTGGTGGCTCGGCGTACGAGGGAGGTGTAGTGCTGAGCGTCCGTGAGCAGTTTGAAAAATTTGCTTTTCTGTCGGACTGGTGGAAATGGATGTTGAGCTGGGTGAGTGCATGCTTCAGTCGAGAGACTGTCCGCTCGGAAATGCGGGATGTATGGGGCCATCGGAGCGTTGGCGTGGGGGAGAAGGGTCGCTGTGGTTTTGGCCGTTGTTCGAGCTGCTGGATCTCGAGGGGGTGGCAGAGCAGCGTTGTGGAGGGACGATATCCCTCGGGGATCTCCTCCTGGGGTTGTTGGAAGGCAAAGTATCGACGACTTCGGAATTGTCCGAGGATAGGGTTAGCTGTGGCTAAAAGTGGAACTGGTGTGGGGGGGGGGATAAGTCAGAGGACGCTCGAATTGTCTGCTGGCGGAGCTGTGGAAATGAGGAGGCGCGTTTAAGATGGGATGGCAACGCTAGTGGGGGTAGGGGTGGAGGAAGAGAGGGGGGGGGGGCATAGGCAGGAAGAATCTACTGTTGCGTCCCTGGCAAAAAAAACGACCCCGAGCTGCTCCCTTAGCTGTGCCATATACCTACCTGTTCTGTTGTTGGACCGGTCTGTGCAGCTGGGGTAGCCGGTAGAGTTAGCCGAAGTTGGCTGAGGTGGTTGGAACATGGAAGGTAGAAGGATGGATGCCAGGATGGATGTGCCTGGGTTAATCGTGGAGTTAGGGGGAAAAACATTGCGAGGAGATGTCTCTGGCGCGGGGGGAGCTTGACGGCCAGAGTCAGTATGGCATGGGACAACTTAAGGCAGGACGCAGTCGACTGCCCTTCTCTAAACACATCTAAGTTGAGGGCAACAGCAGACTGGAAACAGCAGCCTAAACTTACGCTACAACACCTTCTCCTACTGAAAGCCATATCTCTGACTCCCGCATGCAGTTGACAGATATTTAATCGTGGCTCGTCTTGAAGAGGATCGATTCATAGCCTTGGTACTGGTCTCATTACCCTAATCGGGTACTTATTGGCTGTATTAAGCTCATATTAAAGATTCACGATTAGAGCATACAACCTGGCCCTCTGGAGGGACTGATGTAGATGGATGGGCTTCTTCCGCCGTGTGATGAGTCATGACGTCATCGGCGCGCGCCTGACGTGGCGCCGGGAACCCGGAAGTGCTCTGGAGGCTCGGAGAGCGAAAGGGGTGTTGTGCTACCGGTGCTTGAAAAGTTTGGAAAGTTGTGCTTTGTAACGGACTGATGTAAAGGACTGTAGTGTTGGATGATTGCTTTCTTCGTTTGAGAGACTGTCCACTCGGAGAAGTGGGATATACAGACTGTTGGAGCCTCGGAATGGTGAAGGAGGGTCACGGTGGTGTCACCGGTCCTTCGAGCGTTGCTCGTCTGTCTTGTGTCGTATGAAAGCTTGAAGCTGAGTCGGACAGCGTTTGCTCGTAGGGGTCGAGGTAGAGGGGTGTGGGGTAGGGATGGAGCGTTGCTCGTCTGCTGAGTCAGAGAGCGTTGTTCGTCTGTCTTGAGTCGTATGAAAGCTGAGTCAGAGAGCGTTTGCTCGTCTGGAAGTGGGGTAGGGGTAGAGGGATGTAGGGATGGCGCGTCTGCTGAGTTAGAGAGCGTCTGTCGTACGTCATGTGAAGACAAGAGTCGAAGCAGCAGAATAAGCTGTTTGGCATTGGCAGAGAAGATTTGGCAAACTTTTCATGGGCGCAACCCACATACTCAGCTGTGCTGCTCATCCAAGAAATGCATGATCCTTACAAATGGGGCACCGTTTGAAAGGTAAATAAACAGGCTTTCCAACGGTATAACATGTATTGCCAAGAAGCATTGTTACAATAGAGAAATAATCTACTAAACGCTAATTTCCGAACTTTTTATTCGATGTTTAGATTTTATGTTCATGTGCAGAAAGGTCCTTCGCCCTATAGCCATATAACGGCAGGGAAAGCCCTGCTACAAAGTCAACTGTGATTAAAGAACCTGTTCTAGTCCCTGTTCAAGCCAATTATAAACAGCTAATTAATATTAGTTCCATGTAGGTAATGGCACACTTAGTTTCTTTAACAAATCAAACACAGTTAACCCAAGCTTTACATTTAATAACGTTACCACTTAACGATACTTACTTTTCCTCTGCCCCATCGCTAACACCCGTCTGCTCTAAGCGCATCTAAGTCTCTATCGTACACCTCAACACGTACACACTGGAGTACATAAAGCCTCTGTTGAGATTCTGCAATGTATGTCAGTCCCTCGGGGAACTTAGGTTAAGCGAGGGAAATAAACCACCAAAAATGAATATTGTAGTGTAAAGATACGTTATGTACCTGCTGTCTTGTATGCGAGTGTGTAGATTAAAACACTCGCATACAAAACTCACATACAAAACAGTAACTTCAGAGCTATTGTTGAGTGCTCGCCGGGCTTCCATCATAGTGAGGGATCAGTAAAAGATAGTGGACTTGGGTGTGTGGGACCATGCCCTGGATGCAGGATGGGCCTGAGCCATTTGCAGCATGATGGGCAAGTACCAGTGTCTTGAATCAGATTTGAGGAGCCATCGGTAACCAGAGGGTGCGCAGGAGCGGGATAATGTGGGAGAACCTGGGTAGGTTGAAGACCATCAGGGATGCTGAGGTTGGAAGGCGCATACAGGCAAAACAGCAAGGAGTGAGTTTCAGTAGTCTTGAGATGATGCGATAGATATATAGATATAAATGAGATGGTAATGTTTTCTTTTTATGTCATGGAAAATTTATCTCAGGGTGCAGCTGTCATGCCTTGCATACCAAGACGCCATCATTCTCACTTCTGAGTATGCCTACCACGTATCTAGATTGACGACAATATATTTGAGGGCACAAAAAATGCAGCATGTGTCTGAGCCCTTAGTTGTGTGTCATCTGCAAAGCCGTGATAGGAAAAGCCACATGAGTGAATAACAGATCGAAGTGACTTGGTGTGAAGAGAAAAGAGGAGGGGACCCAGAACAGAACCCTTGGGGGACTCCAGTAGTGAAGTTACACGGAGAAGTTTCTCTTAACTCAGCCAGTCATGGTGCATGTTGCTATGGCTTTAGATGCATTTCAGCTGTCTATCATGTGCAATTAATAAAACATACTGATGTTTTGATATTGCATCGAAGTGCGAACATTACTGCGGCCAAGATGGTGGTCCAGAGTCATATTTGTTGTTACCACTAGTTGGAGTCATTGAGACTCCAACAGATGTTGACAGGATAGGGGATGAGTGGTACGGAGGAAACTAGATTTGCCTCTGTAAAACACCACTACTACAATTATCAGTTGTGCTCTTTCGATATATCTGCAAATTCAACCTTGTTTCCTACAAATGTATGATCCCATACAATTAAACTGCATTCTCAATTACGTTTCAAAAGGAAATGTATTTTATTACAGCTGCAGTTTTAAACACAAGATTAATGTTGTAATTTGAAAGAAAACAAAACGCAGCAAAACTTCTTTGTTATATTTAGTAAATGACCCTGGTTTGGCTTAAAATATAATGCTTTTTCAATTATTTAAGTTACAGATGTAAATTTAAATGAGTCAACTTTGACTTTTGATCTCCGCGAATCGCCACCTTAACGTGGTGGAGGAGTTTGAGTGGCTCAGTGATCCTGGGAGCTATGTTGTCCGGGGCATTAGCCCCTGGTAGGGTCACCCAAGGCAAACAGGATTCAGGGGAGAGCCCAGACTAAGAGCGGTTCAAAACGACCCTTATGAGTAGCCCACGGACTACAGCCACCTCGCCCGGACCAGGGAAACCGGGGCACCCTCCCGGAGCCAGACCCAGGAGGGGAGCTCGTAGGGAAACGTCTGGTGGCCGGGCCTTCGCCCATGGGGCCCGGTCGGGCTCAGCCCGAAGAAACACCATGGAGCAGCCACCCTGTGGACCCACCACCCGCAGGGACAAGCATCGGGATCGGGTGCAATGCAGACCGGGCGGCGGGAGCATAGACTAGCTCTAGGGACGTGGAACGTCACCTCGCTAGTGGGGAAAGAGTCAGAGCTGGTGCAGGAGGTGGAGCGATACCAGCTAGATATAGTTGGACTCACCTCCACACATAGCCTTGGCTCTGGAACCAAGCTCCTGGAGAGAGATTGGACTTTGTCCTTTCCCGGAGTTGCCCAGGGTGAGAGGCGCCGGGCGGGAGTGGGGATACTCACGAGCCCCCGACTGAGCGCCGCTGTGTTGGAGTTCTCCCCGGAGAACGAGAGGGTCGCCTCCATGCGCCTACGGGTTGCGGGGAGCAAGGCTCTGACTGTGGTTTGTGCTTATGCACCAAACAGCAGTTCGGAGTATCCGGCCTTCTTGGAGTCGGTGGGAGGGGTCCTGGAAAGGGTGCCGCCTACCAACTCCATAGTTCTCCTGGGGGACTTCAACGCTCACGTGGGCAATGACGGAGAAACCTGGCGGGGGGTGATTGGGAGGAACGGCTTGCCCGATCTGAACCCGAATGGTGTTTCGTTGTTGGACTTCTGTGCTTGTCACGGTTTGGCCATAACGAACACCATGTTCAAACATAAGGTGGCTCATAAGTGTACCTGGTACCAGAACACCTTAGGACAGAGATCAATGATCGACTTTGTAATCGTATCATTTGATTTGCGGCGGTATGTCTTGGACACTTGGGTGAAGAGAGGAGCAGAGCTGTCAACTGATCATCACCTGGTCGTGAGTTGGATCAGATGGCAGGGGAACCGGTTGGAAAGACCCGGCAAACCCAAACGTGTAGTGAGGGTGAACTGAGAACGTCTGGCGGAGGACCCTGTCCGGGAGATCTTTAACTCCCACCTCCGGAAGAACTTCTCATACATCCTGAGGGAGGTTAGGGACACGGAATCCGAATGGACCATGTTCAAAGCCTCTATTGTGGACGCGGCCACTAGGAACTGTGGCCGGAAGGTCATCGGTGACTGTCGTGGCGGCAACCCGAGAACCCGGTGGTGGACACCGGAGGTGAGGGAAGCCGTCAAGCTGAAGAAGACCTTCAAGGCCTGGTTGGCCCAGGGGTCTCCTGAAGCAGCTGACAGGTACCGGCAGGCCAGAAGGGTTGCAGCTGCGGTGGTCGCGAATGCTAAAACTCGGGCATGGGAGGAGTTCGGGGAGGCCATGGAGAAGGACTTTCGGTTGGCCTCAAGGAGGTTCTGGCAAACCATCTGACGGCTCAGGAAGGGAAAGCAGGGCTTACCTCAGGCTGTTCTCAGCAGGGGGGGGAACTGCTGACCCGGACGGGGGACATCGTCGGGCGGTGGAAAGAGCACTTTGAGGAACTTCTAAACCCGACCAACATGTCCTCTGCAGAGGAGGCAGCGCCTGAGGACCTAGGGGGAGGCTCACCCATATCCCTGGCAGAGGTCGTTAAAAAGCTCCTTGGTGGCAAGGCGCCGGGGATGGATGAGATCCGCCCTGAGATGCTGAAAGCGCTGGACATAGTTGGGCTGTCCTGGCTGACACGCCTCTTCAATGTCGCTTGGGGGTCGGGATCAGTGCCCATGGACTGGCAGACCGGGGTGGTGGTTCCCATCTTCAAAAAGGGGGACTGGAGAGTGTGCTCGAATTACCGGGGTATCACACTACTCAGTCTCCCGGGGAAGGCTTATGCCAGGGTGCTGGAAAGAGGCTCCAACCGTTTGTCGAACCTCAGATACAAGAGGAGCAATGCGGATTCCGTCCCGGCCGTGGAACAGTGGACCAGCTCTTTACCCTCGCAAGACTACTGGAGGGGTTCTGGGAGTTTGCCCAACCAGTCTACATGTGCTTTGTGGACTTGGAGAAGGCTTTCGACCGGGTCTCTCGGGGGTTCTTGTGGGGGGGTGCTGCGGGAGTATGGGGCGCCGGACCCGTTACAACGGGCGATCCGGTCTCTGTACGACTGCAGTAGGAGCTGTGTCCGCATTCTCGGCAATAAGTCAGACACGTTCCCGGTGGGTGTTGGCATCCGCCAGGGCTGCCCTTTGTCACCGGTCCTGTTCGTGACTTTCATGGACAGGATATCTAGGCGCAGCCTGGGGGCGGAGAACGTCAGTTTCGGGGGTCTCGGGATCGCCTCTCTGCTATTTGCAGATGATGTGGTCCTGTTAGCCTCCTCGGATCGTGACCTCCAGCATTCACTGGGGCGGTTTGCAGCCGAGTGTAAAGCGGCGGGGATGAGAGTTAGCACCTCCAAATCTGAGGCCATGGTTCTCTGCTGGAAACCGGTGGATTGCTCCATCCAGGTGGGGACGGAGTGCCTACCTCAAGCGAAGGAGTTCAAGTATCTCGGGGTCTTGTTCACGAGTGAGGGTAAGATGGAG
>NW_022280817.1:11374-17770 GCF_004355925.1 Anarrhichthys ocellatus | reverse complement strand
GTGTGTGTGTGTGTGTGTGTGTGTGTGTGTGTGTGTGTGTGTGTGATTCAAAAGCATGTCGTCCTAAGGATAAATAACACCAACAGGGATCTTTATAATAATCACAACTGATGAACAGCGTGCTCTCCTCTGATGCCAGCGGCCTCGTTCACACAGTCAGTGAACGCTTCGCTCGATACACACTGAACACAACATTCCTGCTTTCGATGCTCAAACTGTGGAAATGACAACTAAAACAACTCACATGCAGATCAGAACCAATCAAAGTCTTCACATTAGAAGTCGTGATTGTAAACAATGTTGAAGCAGAAGTAGCTGCTATGCTAACGTGCTAACAGAGACGCGTGCTTCACTGTCACTGCTGATAAAACATGAGAAGGATCTCTGAGCTGTTGTCACAACAGCAGCTCACTATGATCATACATCACCACATGTAGAGAAACAACAATACGTCTCTCAGTATCTCCGCAGAACACCGGGGTTCCATTCCCAGCTGAGGACAGTTTATTGTTCCCTAAAGTCGTGTCATAGTTTTGGCCACATTTGGATTTTCTAAAACACACAAACTGAAACTTTGATTGAGATGTAACGCAGAAAAAATAAAATGGATATCTATTTCTGTGTGCGTGTGGTAGAGAGTGTGTGTGTGTGTGTGTGTGTGTGGCCTTCCACAGGGAAAACATTCAACTTTCCGACACACTGTATTCCCCCCGATATTCCGTTATCCCTCCAGTGTGTGTTTGTTCCCAAAGCACATTGACTTTCTGCATCATTCAACACCCTCCAACCATCTACACACACACACACACACACACACACACACACACACACACACAGATGCTAATGCTCTGCAGGAGAACCCTTCATTAGGTTTCAGCTCGTCGTCCAGCTGAGACCCAAAGTAACACTTCCTCTATCAGTATTTATATTTTCAGGTTTATTTACCTGAAAACTTGTTTTTAAAAACAGCAACTTATAGTTATAAAATATATGACGACACAGCTGATCTCAGACCCTCCCAACGAGACACTTTGATGGAGCTAGGCTAGCAGTTTCCCCCTGCTCCCAGTCATTGTGCTAAGCTAGGCTAACCACGTCCTGCGCTGCTTTTTAGCGGTTAGCATCAGATAAAAGAGGTCTGATGGAAACATTCCTCCTCCTCCTTCTCCTCCTCCTCCTCCTTCTTCATCTCCTCTCTGTCTGTCGTTCCGCTCTGATCGAGTCGAGGAATTGACTCTTTACATCTGCAGCATCTCGTCTCACAACATCTGTCAGAGCTGAAACTATTAATCAGTCAACATAACGATTGATATACTGAACTTAATAATCCATTGATTGGCAACAATGTCTGATTCCAGCTTCTCTATTTGTTGCATTTCTTTGTCATGTGACACTAAAATAAGAAATGATTGAGGTTTAGATCTGATTGATTAGCAGATTCATTAAATAATCGATAGCGCTACTGTTGAACTCTGTGCATAAAGAGCACGTTAACATTAATAGCACGAGTTCATATCGATTAGCTGTGTACCTGAAAGTGACATGCTAAATGTAACATGTTAACATGGAAACAGTTAGCTTTCCTGATACCGCCGTGGCTAACACGCTAACATGCTAAATGTAACAGATGTTAACATGGAAACAGTTAGCATGTTAACATGCATGTCCATGCTAACTGTAGCCATATTAGCTAACTCTGAAAGAGACAGAAATCGTTCCTATAGTTGTGTTAATGTGTGTATGTGTGTATATTCATGTTCCGTGTGTCATCGTGTGAATGCAGGACTACTTGTATTATAAACGGTGGCGCTGCTCCTTTTATTCAATGAAAGGATGAGACATGAGGACTTCTTCCTCTTTTGATTATCTGAATCATATAAATAAGTTGTTTAGTTTACAGAGGATGAAGACACAATGATGAATGAAAGCTTTCATATCACATGTTAGACATTTCAGATTCAGGAGCCTCGGCAGCTTCTGATTGGCCGGTTGGAGGCCGTTGCTGTGAACTGGGATCAGGCCGATAACGCACATGTTGCCTCTCCTTCATTTCTGGGGATAATTCTCCAGATTTGTCTGTAAATGTGAGCGAGATGCAGACGTGAATGTTAAACCCACGAGCTCTGTCCACGCTGTGTCAATAAAGCTTTCTCAAACGGGACGACGCGCTGCAGTGACAGACATTAGTCCCACTGGATTATGTTGGAGCTCTGCTGTGAGTCTCTGAGCAGATTATGAACCAGGGTGAGGATGAGTGTGTGTGTGTGTGTGTGTGTGTGTGTGTGTGTGTGTGTGTGTGTGTGTGTGTGTGTGTGTGTGTGTGTGTCTGTGTCCATATGTCAGTGCAGATGAGCCACTCTGGGGAGTTGAGTTCTCTGTGTGTCAGTTCGTACTGTACAGCAGATAATAAGTGTGTCACTGCACTGATATCCCCAACAGACACACACACGCGCACACACACACACACACACACACACACACACCTCCCCTGTGTGAGTCGTGTCGTTAGAACCAGATCGTCTCCAGGATTTATTTTTCTCTGTGACAGAGATATATGGGTCAATGACATGACATGCGTATTTTTGTGTCCGAGTCCACTATTTCCTTTTAAAATAATTGTATTAATTCATGACATATATCATTTCATTCTATAAAACCTATCTAGTTTTGATACATTTTCAGTACAATCAAATAATATATATTATTTTATGTTTTGGCATCTCAAACCCTGTAAATGTCAGGCGGTGCACCTGTCCTAGCAGATGAACAGTCTAAGAAAACTGTTAAAAAATGTATTTAAATGATAATAAATTCAAAATAAAATACTATGGCATGCTTTTATTGTTGTAACGATTCAAATAAACCAAATTTTTACAAATACCAATAGTTTTAAGCTGTTGCGATAATTAAAAAACTTTTGTCCAGCAATTTGAATGTTCTCAAATATCAGGGTGGCACAGCTGTAAAGATGGGACTTTTATTATGAAATGAAAGTGGAAAACAGTAAACAGGTTATTGCATCATCAAGAGGACCTCAACTGACCTTTATAGCAGAGTGAAAATGTTTTTATATCTCTTTTGAATATTGATTAAAACAGCTACTTTCAACTTATAGGTAGAGTGGTTCACTTTCCATGTCAGGGCGGTACAACCAATGCAAAACTATAACAATGTTATTTTATCATAAATGTCTTTATTCTATTTAAAATGTATATGTGTGAAGTTGTTAGCAAGAACAAAAGCTAATGCTAGTGTCCTAGTAGATGCCTGTTTCATTTGAAATCAGTTGCAAATGTCAGGTGGTGCAACCAGTAAGGCAGGTGGTGCAACTGCAGAGAATGTCACATGATATTATATTTAAAAGAATTCTAAAGTTTAACAGTGTTAAGTTAACTATATTATACACTTTCAAACTATTTTTCATGATATTAATGAATATTGTTTAACTATTAAGGATGCCACTGTGAAGTAAAGCAAAACCAGCAGGACGCAGGGAGCAGACAACAAGTCCTGTATGGAGTGTGTGCAAAGCGCTGCTACAATGAGGTAGAAGCTGCAACACGCAGGAAGCGACTGTGATTTTGCCTGTTCCAGTTATGTGCTAAACATGATTACTATGAAATATTTACTTCTTTTACTTAAAAAGAGTCTGTTGACTAAAAGCATGTTGTTGTATTTGAAAAAAAAAAATGCAAATTGTCTGCATATTTGCTGTGATTACTAATATTGTCAGGTGGCACAACTGATAAATGTCATGGTGGTGCGACCAGGTACAATATTAATTTAAAGCAATAAATAATAGGTTAAAGTGAATTTTTTTTGCTTGATATGATGTGAAGAACTATTGTATTGAATGTATTCATTTGAATATTTGTATTATTATGTTTCTCTGTTTAAATGTAAAATCAAATGTTAAATATACTAAATACCTGCCAAGAGAACGCAATTATGATAAATTATTGTATATATATAAAACACAACCACAAAATACGATGTGTTAGACACAGTAGGCACTCTAAGGGATACTTGTCAGAAATTTCAGTTTGAATAAATATTAGGAAAATATATATATTTTTATAAATATGTGGTTGCGCCACCTGACATTTTTTAGCCTGTGAAGTTAAAAAATACTGTTAACTATTTAAAATACTATGAAAAGTTGGTTCACAAATTAGACTTGTTTCACATTTTTCCAGACACAAAAATAAGCATTACATACATTTTGAAGATAATTTTTAAAATTACCTTTTTAGAAGCCTTATTTGTCAATGACCCATATATATATATTATTATATTATACAGAATATTATATGATATATATATATTATTATATGATATATATATTATTATATGATATATATATTATTATATGATATATATTATTATATATATATATAATATATGATATATATATATATTACATGATATATATTATATGATATATATATTATTATATGACATATATTATTATATGATATATATATTATTATATGATATATATATATATTATATATATTATTATATGATATATATATTATTATATTATAATGAGACTATAATAAGATGTCCTGACGTGTTTATCAAAGTGTTATTTTCTGTTTTTTTCATGTTGTAATAAAGGTTAAATATTTAACTGTAAAGTAGTAATACGTGTTTGATACCTTAATGTTTCTGCATTAAATAATAACTGTAGTGTAGTTCTTCCTCTCCTGCTGCTTCCCTCCTGCAGGACAGTTAAACCTGCAGCTCATCATTTTTAGAGCCATGATGGGATTATTAATATTCAGGTTTTAAACGCGTTTGTGTGCCCAGGTGACCAATAGAAAGTGATCCGCTCCCTCAGAGGTCTCTGGCTCCATCTAGTGGCACCAAACAGAAACTACTTTCCTTTATGCAACAAAAGCTTCACTTCACCTTTTCTAGTTGTATAAATGATGTTTTATTATGTTTATGATTCATATCCTAGTATAGTAGTAGTAGTATTCTAATATACTCTTACTCTATACATTGTGTATTCTAAAGAAGTATATTTCTAGTGTTAATATCTATATTTACTGGATGGATTTACTGCTATCTATGGATCTACTGGATCTACTGGATCTACTGGATAACCTGCTGTTACACAATCACTCACCAGTGTGGGATCAATCAACATCTATTGATCCATCTGATCTGATTCAAATGTAATCAGCTACAGAAGTATAATGAGTCTAATCAGACTAATGAGTCTTATGATACTAATGAGTCTGATGAGTCTGGACTGATGACTAGAATGAGTCTGAGACTAATGAGACTGAGTCTAATGAGACTAATGACTAGAATGAGTCTGAGACGAATGAGACTGAGTCTAATGAGACTAATGACTAGAATGAGTCTGAGACTAATGAGTCTGAGTCTAATGAGACTAATGACTAGAATGAGTCTGAGACTAATGAGTCTGAGTCTAATGAGACTAATGACTAGAATGAGTCTAATCAGACTAATGAGTCCGAGTCTAATGAGACTAATGACTAGAATGAGTCTAATCAGACTAATGAGACTGAGTCTAATGAGACTAATGACTAGAATGAGTCTAATCAGACTAATGAGTCTGAGTCTAATGAGACTGACTAGAATGAGTCTAATGAGACTAATGAGTCTGAGTCTAATGAGACTAATGACTAGAATGAGTCTAATCAGACTAATGAGTCTGAGTCTAATGAGACTAATGACTAGAATGAGTCTAATCAGACTGAGTCTGAGTCTAATGAGACTAATGACTAGAATGAGTCTAATGAGACTAATGAGACTGAGTCTAATGAGACTAATGACTAGAATGAGTCTGAGACTAATGACTAGAATGAGTCTAATGAGACTAATGAGACTGAGTCTAATAAGACTAATGACTAGAATGAGTCTAATGAGACTAATGAGACTGAGTCTAATGAGACTAATGACTAGAATGAGTCTAATCAGACTAATGAGTCTGAGTCTAATGAGACTAATCACTAGAATGAGTCTAATCAGACTAATGAGTCTGAGTCTAATGAGACTAATCACTAGAATGAGTCTAATCAGACTAATGAGACTGAGTCTAATGAGACTAATGACTAGAATGAGTCTAATCAGACTAATGAGACTAATGACTAGAATGAGTCTGAGACTAATGAGACTAATGACTAGAATGAGTCTAATGAGACTAATGAGAATGCGACTAATGAGACTGAGTCTAATGAGACTAATGACTAAAATGAGTCTGAGACTAATGAGTCTGAGTCTAATGAGACTAATGACTAGAATGAGTCTAATGAGACTAATGAGAATGAGTCTAATGAGACTAATGAGAATGAGTCTAATGAGACTAATGAGTCTGAGTCTAATGAGACTAATGACTAGAATGAGTCTAATCAGACTAAT
>NW_022280817.1:3919-11364 GCF_004355925.1 Anarrhichthys ocellatus | reverse complement strand
CTAATGAGAATGAGACTAATGAGACTGAGTCTAATGAGACTAATGACTAAAATGAGTCTAATGAGACTAATGAGTCTAATGAGACTAATGAGTCTGAGTCTAATGAGACTAATGACTAGAATGAGTCTAATGAGACTAATGAGTCTAACGAGTTGTGGCAGAGAGCATGATGGGACAGACATGTAAAAGGCTAAATGATGTGATAATGTCTTGATGAATAAATGTTACTTCACACTAAGTCTTTATTTGTTCATCTCAATTCTCGTTTCATTTTCTTCACTATTTGAATTAAATCATTTAATTGTAAATTCAGCTTATATAAGTTGAAATGTTCAGTATTGATTATGTTTTCAGTTAGAAGTTCCTGGAAAAAGACTAATTATATTCAAATGTCCGGCTGCAGATTATAATCTGATATTCCATTAGGTGGAAATAGTTCAGAATTCCTTTCAAACAAATTCAACTGACATTTTTATATATTTACATTTACTCGAGTACACAAGGACTACCACAAAGCACACATGTACTTTTACTATCAGAATATTTAGCTGCTCATTGTAAAGGTACTTTTACTTCTTCATTCAGTGACTAAATAAAAACCTGTTTAACTAAAAAGGCATTAATGAGTCCTAAAGTTTAACATGTCTCTGAACACATCAGATTGTTTCTATATGTTAATATGTTCAGTGCAAAATCAAATGTGTAACAACATAATGAAGATGAAGGACACTTTAATAACAGAATAAGTCACGTTGTACATCAAAGGCAACATGTTTTACGTTACTGGAATACAAGAAGTGATTTGATTCGTTAAAGGACATTTTAACAACTTCTCTCAACATTTGACATTTTATAGACCAAAAGATTTAGAAATGTTTCTCCTGATCCTCTCAGATCTTTATCCGTTTATTTAGAAGCTTCATGAGTCACTTTCTAAAATAGACATTATGTAACTCGGTGAGTTCTGTCGTATTAAAACACAGAATATTTACAGCTGATGTAGAGAAACAACGTTCAGTCGTCAGCATATTAAAAAGGTTTGGTGTTGATTCAACTTTAGTTGAGTTGAATTTGCAGATTTTCATTAATAGCAGCTATTTTAATAACCGATTGTTTCTGGAACAACACGAGTCTTTGTCTCACGATCGTAAACTGAATGTTGAAGAAGTCCGACTCTGTTCTGGTGTGATTCATGATAATAATAATAATAATAATAATAATAACGACGACGACAGGGACTCTAATCTATCCTCACTTCGATGTCAACAGGCTTCAGTTTTTGGACGAACACGACGTCGTTGCTGCCGTCGTTGAGGTCCGGCTCTCTGAAGTCGTCCTCCGGCTCGTCTTTACAGACGACCTGCGAGGACTCGGAGATCTGGATGGGCAACTCGATGGCTCGGTTCAGGTAATCTCCCCTTCGGCCGTTCTTTCCCGCTATGGCGACGACCTGCGATGCGACGGCCCAGGCGAACTCCACCTTCCGATGTTTCTGAGAGCTCAGATCGAAGTTGTACTCCAGAATCTCATACAGAGCCGGAACATATCGGTTGCAGTTCTGCTCCACATACCGGTGCATCTCAAAGAGGACCGCCCTCGTCAGCACTCGCAGGTCCAGTTTGGGTTTGGCTTCTCGTTTGAAGCCGACGTCGAGGTCCAATCCGATTCGTTCGCAGATGCGATAGCCGTTGACCTTTTCCTTCTCCGTTTCCACATCTCCGTTGAGAACCTCAGTTTCCGACACCTGATCCTCCGAGCTGTTGGCGGCGAGTGGTTGAGGATCGAGCGTCGAGTGACCGCTCAGTGGGACGACCGTGTTCAACCACAGGTTCACCGTCAGCGATGTGTGCTGCCTCTGCATCAAGCTTTTCTGGGTGGCGTACCATCTGTGGATCACCTGCGAGGCTTCCGTCGCTCCGCTCTGCAGATCCACATCGAAGTTGTGCTCCAGGAGGTCGTTGACCGTCTCACAGATGGAACCGCACAACTCTCTGACGAAGGCGAACACTTCGAGCACGGCGCCGGTGGTCAGGACCGTCAGATCGAGCTTCTGGCTCGCTGGACGTTCTTCCATCGACCAAAGATCGAGGTTGATCTTCTTACAGAACGGATGTGGCTCCTGGCTCGCCAAGTCCATCCGCTGTTGCGCCGTCTCAACTTCCTGTCCGGTTTGAAAATCGCTGGTCACGTCGACCATGTTGTAAGCTTCGGGGAAATGAAAGGGACTCTTGAGGAACTCTGTTTTCCATCTATCAGGGTGGCTCTGAAGGACCTTTTCTTTTGTTATCATGTAAAGTACAAAATTCCGCTGATGCACCTCATCTTGGAGGACAAGGTTGAAGTTGTTGTCCAGAATCTCAAAGAAGAAACTGCATATACTCTTCGCCATCGCAGTCGCAAATTTATAAACCTCCAACAACACGCAGTTGGTGAGTATCTGTAGATCCAGGGTTGGTCTGTTGGCCGAGGCGACGTTGAAGTCTAAACCTCTCTCTCTGCAGCGGGCAAACAAGTCGTTCACTCTGCTGGACTTCAGGATTTGTTTGGAGCGAGTCACACGTCTCTTCCAAAGCTTCTGTTTCGGTGTTTTTACGTTCGCGTCCTCGTTTTTATCTTCAGAAAACAGATCTGAGACGGCGTTCGGAGTTGTGTTCTTTGGACGAACGTGAGACGAACGAGGGCTGAGGTCAGAGATCCGAGGCGGCTCCGGGGAGACAAACACTTCCTCCTCTTCCTCCTTCACATCTTTTGTTTCTATCAGATAACTTTCAACCTTAATTTCTTCTGAATCTGACTGCATCTCCGTCTCAAATTCAACTGGACACATGTACGAGAGGTCGCCATCCTCATAAAGGTCTTTGGCGTCCTCGTCCCTAAGCCTCAGCGTCCCCCTTCTCTTACTGGCCATCGGCAGCTCTTCCGGTTGCTGGTCGTCGGGGTCACTTTTCTTTTTCCGTTTCTGGGTGAGGGCTCTAAACGCCTCCTTTCTGAAGGCGTCCTTGTGCTCGACGGTCAGGCAGGCGTACTTCCTCTCCATCAGCTTGTTCACTTGCACGCGAAACATCGTTTTGTCCAACTCGTGACCAAAGTTTTGTGCGACCAGGTCAAAGACGATCCCGGTGTATGTCCCGCAGATCAATCTGGAGAAGTCGAGCAGTTCCAGCATCGCCCCGTTGGTCACCAGGTTCGGGTTCACTTTGTCTTTGCGTACGTCGCCCGGTCGGAACAGCAGAGTCACGCCGAGGTCTTTGCAGAATGGGTACGCGTCAGTGGAGAGCTTCACCTGAACTCCTCCTCGTCTCTTTACGACGAACGCAGATCTGGTCCTCTCCGTCCTCTGGTCCTCTGCAGACGGGCCGCTCTTGCCGCCGTCAGAGAGGACAGAACTGTCCGCCAGTTTGTTCCTTTTAGGATAGTAACGTCCCGGCTGCTGGGACCCCGCGGACGCCATTATAGCGCAGAGGTCCGGAAGTGGAAACGCTTCTTTCCATCTTTGAGGTTTCAGCTTTATCTGGTCCCTCAGCAGCTTTACTTTGCTGTGCACGCGTCTGGCGTAGTCGTAGTACTGCTGGTCCTCGTCCACGTCAATGCCGATGTCGAAGTTGAACTCCAGCAATTCGAACAAGAAATACGTCTCGGACTTGGTCACCGTTTTGGCGAAGTCGCAAAGCTCCAGCATCACGCCGTTCGTCAGCATACTGATGTCCAGCTTGTCCTTCCTCTCCAACGCCGCGTTGAACTCCAAACCGATTGCAACCGACCTGGGGAACGGGACGGCGCTCTTCTGATACCGAACGCCGTGCTGGATCCGCCGCCGCCAGATGCACTCGTCGAAGCCTTCCATGTCGACAAACCGGACAGAAGCCGTTGAGTATTTGTGTCCTGAAGAAGATCTCAGGATCCAAAAGTGTCTCCCGAGTCTTTGAGACGTCTGGAGACACTTTACTCCTCAGTCTGTGAGAGAAGACACAAACCTTTAAATACTGCGGCTGTAAATATCATTAAAACATAAGAAAACAGACAAGTAGTGAGATGAGTTCACAGCCTTCGGTTCTATCAAACTGAACAGCCATGTTTTAATATCAGTTCAAAGGTCAAACTCCTGAATTATTCTCCAGTTTCAGCTTCTCGCTGTTTTAAAGTTTTACAGACAAAACGTCGACCTGGAAATCCTTCAGAATGTTCAGGTACTACTACGGTAAAGATACTTTTATCCTTAACAAATACCGTCTTTGACGTAGTATTTTGAGATATATATATATATATATATATAAAAGATACATAAAAAAACCTCATAAGGCAAACCTTTTGTCTTTTTGCATGTAAAAGATTACAGAATACGTAAACTAAACTATACTAACCGTCAGTACTACATCACAGTACTAATACACAGACAGTACTAACCAAGTATCATGAAGCCTTTTAATATCATAAATACTTTCTGTTGTGGTTTTGAGAATCCTAAATGAAGGAACACAAACATTTGTGAAGGACTGTGTCAGTAACAAGTATGAACATGTATATTAACATATATACATGTATTATGTATATTTACATTAACATATATATTTACATGTATATTAACATATATTAACATGTATATTGACATGTACATTAACATATATTAATGTGTATATTAATATGTATATTTACATGTATATTAACATATAACGTGTCTATTAATAATAACGGTGCAGAGAATATTTCTCACACAGACATGAAGAGTAGTTCAGTCCTGAAGGTTGTGAGCAGATCTCATCCTGCACCACTAGAGGTCAGTCCAACACAACATCACAGGAGGTGATGAAGGTGAAGATGATGAAGATGAAGCTGATGATGCTGAAGATGAAGCTGATGAAGCTGAGAGCACTGTAGGTTGTTGTACTAGTACTTTTACTTCAGTAAAGCATCAGAATACTTCCTCCAGCTCTGATGGATCATTTATAGAGAACACATCCGTTTGTTTGAGAACTTTAAAAACAGAGAAATGATTTATGAAATATTATAACTCTTTTTTCATTCTGCTTTTAATAATAATAATTAATAATTAAAATAATAATAATTAAAATAACTTTGCAGCTCAAAGTGCTTCATGAAATAAATGAAAAGTAACAAGAAAAAGCTTAAATGAACTCTTGAATACATTAAAATAATCTGTTCTCCTTTCAACAGCTTATTTTTATATTATTTTAATTCACACATTTAATTTACAACTATACATTTGTTTCTTTCTTCCTCCTGCATCGTTTAAAGATCATAAAATAAAAAGCTTTTAAAAGTTCATCATTTAGGATTGACATAAACGTTACAAAGAATAAATTTCACGTCTCGTTATTTATTTATTTTATATAAATAAAATAAATTTAAATGAATCGATAACATTAAATTAAAATCAGGGTTGAGAACTTTGTATTGGAAACAAATGAAGAATCAGTTCAAACTAAATTATTAATCAGAAACTAGAACGAACACATTTCATCATCGTGATAAAATATTTGATACAAAAAAGAAATTCATAAAAACATGTTTTTAATGTTTTCTAAACAATTAAATTCGGTTTAATAGGATTTTTTTTAACGTTACAGTGGACTATTTTATTTCTTAATAAAATATAAACACAATCAGACAAAAGGTTTTATAAACATAACAACACGATGATTCAAAGTGTAAAACAAAGAATAATAAAGAATAATGTTCAGAGGATCACAAGAGGTCATTTATATGCATTTATTGTTTGTTTATATTATTCACCAGCTGTGCACTTTTCATGTATTTGTGTTATTGTTCTATTTCATTATTTTATGTTAAACCTGCATTGTTGTTTGTAAATTTGTTCAATAAAGTTTTTTTACCAAAAGTGGACCCCGAACGCACCAAAATGGCCGCTCCGTGCAAACACACAACTTCTCTGTGAAAGTTTAAATGAGCGCAAGGACAAACAGGGCGGAAGCGTTCCGGTCCGCACGCGGAGGAGGAGGAGCACGTGCACTTACCGAACACTGGAGCGCTCCCCGCTGATCCCGGTGGAGGAGGAGGTTACGGTGAAGTAACGTGACGAGGAACCGGTAGCCTCTCACGAGACGATGCTAACGTTCTAAACACCGGAAGCACACCGCGAGGAGGACGCGTTCAGGGACGCATCGGAAACTACGCTTTTACAGACGACGGCTCAGAGTTTCTATTTGACAGTTTTTAGATATTTTGTAAAGCACTTTGTAGCATTGTTAAGAAAAATGAAATACGTAAATGAAGTGTTAATGTTGTTATGTTCTAAATGGTTTAGAGGTTGCTGTGTTATTACTTGTGAGAAAGATAAAAACATGTTTCCGCCCGGTCTCGAACCGGGGACCTGAACTATCGGGACCGAAGATAGTAAGGCTTAAGTCTCTTAACTTTCTCCATTCATTCTCTATGGTGGTTCTTATCACTACGGGTATCATATATATTTGGCCACAAGCGTGATTTTGGCGGCGCTGTTTCTCACCTTCCATATCAGTGAGACCCTGTTCCCCCTTTGAGTGACAGACGTCCCATCACGGGAAGCAGTACATGAAGCTTCTCCAGTAGCTACACCAGACAGGTTTGGCTAGCTGGATGACGTCATGCTAATAACTCATTCAGCTTTTTAAAACAACGGGACAGATCCAGCACGGACAGTTAGGGAGTGAGGGACATGAAGCACCTGCTGAGACATGATGTATAGTTATAAATACATCATTATATATGTGTGTGTGTGTTTTATATTATAGTGAATATTATATGATATATATATATATATATTATATGATATATACATTATTATATTATAGTGAATATTATATGATATATATATATATATTATATGATATATACATTATCATATTATAGTGAATATTATATGATATATATATATTATACTGAGACTATGATAAGATGTCCTGACGTGTTTATCAAAGTGTTATTTTCTGCTTTGTTTCATGTTGGAATAAAGGTTAAATATTTAATAGTAAAGTATTAATACGTGTTTGATACCTTAATGTTTCTGCATTAAATCATTCTGGGATGTTTGCTGACATTGATTGATGAGGCTCAGCCCTACAGAGAACATGTTCCACCAGCTCCACTGAGTACTGACTACATTAGTAGTAGAGTACTGCATCATGAAGTTAAACCCAAAATTGTCCTGTCCGACCTGCCGTCCCTGTCCGTCTGGTTACTACGTCACAGCTCGACACACACACACACACACACCCACCCACCCACCCCCCCCGGGCGACCCGTCAGCAGAGGGTTCGGCCAGCAGGAAGCTCTTTATTTGGGCGTCAGGACATCCGCTGCAGTGACAGGAAACACCATAGTTGGGCTGTTGTTCTTCCTGAAGAGAGCTGCTGGTGACAAAGTCTGATCCTATTGGCTGAGACACACACACACACACACACACACACACACACACACACACACACACA
>NW_022280817.1:0-3909 GCF_004355925.1 Anarrhichthys ocellatus | reverse complement strand
ACACACACACACACACACACACACACACACACACACACACACACACAGGATTTACTGTGTGCGTGCGTGTGTGTCTCCTGAATGCGAATCCTGAAAACGACTTTTGTTCTAACTTTTCAATTTTTCTATTAAAAAATATAAAATAAAAAACAAATGTATATATGTACATACATAAGCATTAAATACAAATATTTAACAAACATAATAAATAATTAATTACTTTTCGTCTGATTCATTAATAACTGATCTGATCGTTCCCGATCGTCTGTATCAGTTTGAATCTTCTGATTTGTTATTGAAGTCACCTGATCACGGGCCCTTTAGCTGCTTGTTCTGGAGCTTTCGACCACAAAACATGGTCTTCTTCAGCCACAGTTGTCATGAAACTGTCGATGATACAAATCACCATTTTGTGTTCCATGTTGACCGAAAAGTTTTTTAACCTTAGAAATAAAAGCTGACGAACAAACAACCCCCACTCAAGGACCTCTTACTGAGGAGCTTTCGCCCAGAATCACATGGTCTTCATCGGCAGAGACGATCGGTGTGAAATAAAAAGCACCAACAGTGTTTCTGACATTTTATTCTTGTATCTCTAAGAGGAAACACGTTCAGTATAAAATCATGTAAACGTCCCAGAAACCTACTCAGTAGGTACGTGTTCATGTGCTACATGTACTCATATGTACACTCATCATCAACGACGTCTCTGTACATTCAGGTAACATTCTCTCTCCTTATCTCAGCACTTTTCCCTCTGAAGTTCAGTACGAGGAGGTTTTAGTTCATGTCTTCCTGTACGGTGGCTGAAAAGGCTCAAATATAACCAGTAGCCAGTGAGTAAAAACATCCAATCAGGTGCTGACCTCGCCCACAAATATCAGACATCCGGTCAGATACGCGAGTTTGGTTTTAAAGGTTCAGAGTTCAGTCCGAGACTTCCTGTCTGTCAGCAGACGCTGGAGCTGAGGAGCTCCGACTGAGGACTCCCCACCGGAGAGGAGCAGGAGGAGGAGTAGAGGTGGGAGGACTGTGAGGAGGTGAAGCAGGGGGAGTGGAAGAGGGAGGTGGCGGGGTCGGGGGAGGGGGAGGAGTAGGAGGAGCAAGGGGAGGAGATGGGAGCAGAGGAGGAGGAGCAGCAGGAGGAGGTCTTGCGGTCCCGGTGCTTCTGGTGGATCTTGGCGTGCCGCTTGCGCTCGTCGCTGCGGGCGAACTTGCGTCCGCACTCGGTGCAGGCGAACGGCTTCTCGCCGGTGTGCGTGCGGATGTGCGTGGTCAGGTGGTCGCTGCGGCTGAAGCTGCGCATGCAGATGCGGCACTGGAACGGCCTCTGGCCCGTGTGGACGCGCACGTGACGCGTAAGCTCGTCGGAGCGGGAGAAGCGGCGCTCGCAGCCGTCTGCGGGGCAGGCGTACGGGCGCTCGTGCAGCGGCGTCTTGCACTTACGTCCACCGGCGGGGGACCTCCTGACCCGGCCCGGTTTGGCAAGCTGGTGGGCCTGGTGGGCCTGGTGGGCGGAGCCTCGAGGCTGGATCTGCGAGGAGGAGAAGGCTTTGATGGTGGAGAGCGGCGTGAGCGTCGGCG
Organism: Anarrhichthys ocellatus; assembly: GCF_004355925.1. Taxonomy (NCBI): domain Eukaryota; kingdom Metazoa; phylum Chordata; class Actinopteri; order Perciformes; family Anarhichadidae; genus Anarrhichthys; species Anarrhichthys ocellatus. Next base: position 2,325 of record NW_022280817.1, on the reverse strand, counting down.
GGTTCGCCGGCTTCTGGTCCTGGAGCGGGCAGAGCTCGCCGCCGTGCGAGAGGAGGTAGTCGGGGAGCATCTGCACCACCTGAAGGCCAAGCCTGGAGGCCGGGTAGGTGGGGGGGGGAGAGTCGGTGGCGGAGTGGGGGGGGAGGTCGGAGCCGCCGCCGGCGGCGGACGTGTAAGTCGGAGTCGCGGAGAAGACGGAGGCAACGTCGCTGGAGCCGCAGCTGATCTGGACTGAGCTGAAGCTCGGCGGGGATGACATCACCGATGATGTCACCGACGATGTCGCGGGGGGAACGCTGACAAAACCCGTGAACAGGCTGAGGAGAGGCTCCGCCCACAGGCCGCCGCTGGAGGCGGGCTCAAAGCTGAAGCGGCCGCTGTAGGCCAGAGGGGGGAAGCTGTGCAGGTCCAGGTCTGACAGAGAGTCTGAGGGAGAAACACAGAAGAAGAAGAAGAAGTTATCACCTGTCTGTGAAACACCTGAGACACAGCGCCGCTCTGATTGGCTGCAGATAAAGATGACGACATTGTTATAACTTCAAGTCTCATTTAGTTTGTGACAGAGAAACAGGAAGTGTTCAACTAATAAGATATATAACATAATACATATAATATATTAAATATAATATATAATAAGGACACAGTCTAGTCTTTATATTCTAAGCACATCATTGTTATGAACTCCTATAACATATATAACATATAACATGTTATTGCATTCACTGACCTGTAAAACTGATATTAAGTTTAGGTGTTTAATTATTAATCAATCATAATAAATAATCTATTATCTAGCCGACAACAAGCAACATTTAAACAGCTTTAAACACTTTAAATCATGACAGTTCATTCCTCTTCAAATGCATTAATAATAATAATAATAATAAAGTCAGGACTTTCACTTTTCTCTATGAATTATTAAACGTGGGATAAACCTCCTCCTCTAAACCTCCTCCTCTAAACCTCCTCCTCACCTCCGTACTCCCCGGGCTCCACGCTCAGCAGCCCGGCTCCCTCCGCCGCCGACGCGGCCAGCAGCGAGCCTCCCGCCGCTGCGTTCTGCAGCAGCATCTGCAGCTCCTCAAGCTTCGAGTAGTACCCGTCCAGCGGGGAGGGGGGCGGCGGGAGTCCGGCCAGAGGGTTCGAGACCTGCAGGGCGGACACGGCCATGTCTCCGGAGGAGGAGGAGGAGGAGTGGAGCTCCGGAACACCGAGCTTGTTCCTGCGGGAGGACTGAGCTGATGAGCCCGACGGAGAGGCGCTCTGTCCGGGCTGCTGCTGCTCGGAGGAAGCCCACACTGAGAGGGTGGAAAGCTCCGGAGGTTAAGATAATAATCCACTTTAGATGTTTAGTGCTGAGTCAGCACCGGGAGAGTAAACAACGTTACCGGGCAGGTGTCTCCACGTGCTGTTGAACTTGAGAGTGTCACTTTCTTCACGAGGATCTCCGGCTTTATAAAGACTCCTGCGTGACGTACGTTCCCTAATATGGTGCGGAGGAAAGCCCATATTTGGGCAGAGTGGTGAGCGCGTGCAGCCCCGGTGAGCGCCCCCCGCCGCGGCTCCTGCTGCTGGTTTTTGGAGCGTGAACGGATCCGGTAAAGTCCACCAGACTCCCGGTCCGGATCTGACGGACCGGACTGCAACCGATAAACGGAGAGCAGAGAGCCGCCATGACCGGAAACAAGCCGGAGACACGTCACGGCTCGGATCAGGTTCTGAGGCCTGACGTCATATATGGAGATCAGCCAGCACGCGTCATCACTTCCTCGAACCTTATTTGGGTGTTTTTCCGGTCGGACTTGCTGATCTGAGAGCGAAGAGGAGGCGGGACCTCTTTGACTAAACACTTCGGAGGTACAAGTACTCTGTTCAGTACAGGTACAAGTACTCTGTCAGTAGAGGTACAAGTACTCTGTTCAGTCGTGACAAAGCAGGTACTCTGTGCTGAAATAGAGTAAAAGTACCACAGTCTAAAAGTACTCTGTTAGTAGTAAAAGTACACAAATACTATCAGATTCATGTATTTTAAGTAACAGTAGTAAAAATTACTACCAGTGTGTTTGTGTTGATATGTAGAATAATACATTTAATATGATATATATGTATATATGTATATATGTATGTATATATATATGTATATATGTATGTATATATATGTATATATATATGTATATATATGTGTATGTATATATGTGTATGTATATATCTGTATATATATATGTATATATGTGTATGTATATATCTGTATATATATATATATATGTGTATGTATATATCTGTATATATATATGTGTATGTATATATCTGTATATATATATATAT
>NW_022280816.1:15125-17562 GCF_004355925.1 Anarrhichthys ocellatus | reverse complement strand
CCTCACTGAGATGACTGTAACAGAGTATATGTGTGTACATATACACATATTGGAAGATATTATCCTCACTGAGATGACTGTTACAGAGTATATGTGTGTACTTATACACACATTAGAAGGTATTATCCTCACTGAGATGACTGTTACAGAGTATATGTGTGTACTTATACACACATTAGAAGGTATATAAACCACTCCTCTCTCCGGTGGTCCTCCGGTAGATCGATACCGGACCGATCAGCTCACCCAGTCCGCTGATCTCCTGCCGGACGTTGAGTCGGTTCCTCTCGTCGGCGATGGCCTTCAGCATCTGCTGCAGAGAACCGTCCAGCTCTCCGTTCTCCTCGGGACCGACAGCCGCACACAAACCGGGAAAGGACGCCATCTCCGCTCCGGGACCATGACAGTCTAGATCCAGCCGGTACCGGGGTGTGTGCTCTGTTGGTGTCCGAGAAAGGAGGCAGGTAGGTCGGACTAATTCTGCTGAGGGAGACTCCGGTTCTTCTTCTGCTGTGCAGATCAGCTGGAAACACCCCTCACACTTCCTGTATCAACACGAGGCTCTTAAAGGGACAGTTCACCTGAATACGTCACACACTTACACACACACACGGTGTGACCCACAGCACCGACAGGTGTTACAGATAATACTGTCAACCCGGTACATTCATTCTGTGTATTTAAAAATAATAAGAATTCTATCACAGTAAAATCTTATAAAGCAGAAAGATAAAGGACAAAGGAAAAAAAATAGTAAAGGAGCAAAATAAATAATTAAAATAATAAATAATAAATTGAATTAAATTTAAAAAAACATAAAAACTTGTTTTTATGTTGTTTTAGAGTTTATTAATTATGTATAGAAGCCCATTCCTATTTCAATTTAGCCTTTTTGAAACAGTTCTATTTTTATCATGAATTATCAGTTAATAAATCAAACTTTTTACTTATCTCATAACTATAACTTTGTACGGCAAAATGATTTATTTACTTATTATCCGATGAATCATTAATTAAAAACAACAATGCTTTATGATACATTTTGCCTTACTCTATCTTAATTTAACCCCTAACCCTTAATTATTAAATAAATATTTTTACACGAATATGTAATAAATGCAATAAACATAATTTGACATCACATCTCAGTGATGCATATTTGGCTTAATTAATTAGTTATTAATTTAGAAAAATGTACCAATGTTTGTTTTTATTCAGGAACTGCTCCGGGACTCAGCGAGTCATAAATCAGACGCACCCTTGTTAGCATTACTGCTAACGGTTAGCATTACTGCTAACGGTTAGCATTACTGCTAACGGTTAGCATTACTGCTAACGGTTAGCATTACTGCTAACGGTTAGCGTGAGAAGGATAGTCCCCGCCCTGCTGGTCGGGGCGGAGTTTAAGAAGAAATAAATATGGCTAATAGACAACAACGTCCTTGTGACTAAATTAACATACACGTTCATATATTACCTTCACAGCTAATTAGTTGAGGTTTAAATTAGCTTCCGTCTAAACAGACTTAACGGTTTTCTGGAACTCTTTGGCTGTTTAACGGAGGTGACGTTAGTTTTAAAACACCGGAGTAAATCACTGAATGTTACAGAACAGTTATGTTGCTTCGTCCGGTAAATTCGGCTCATATTTGGCTGTTTTTACCGGTTTATTTACGGATAGTTTACGTCCTTCGTCTGTAAAAAGTAACAGGTGTTATTGCAAAAACTGCCCCGTTAAATCCTGTGACCCCGCCAGAAAGAAACACCGATACGTTAAAACAGACGTAAGAGAGTGATGGTGGTTGACACGTTACCTCGATACTACTATAAGTTCTTTTAAATGGTGATAAAAAAAACTTATGTAATTTTCGATCAGGTCACATGATGATACACCGGTGTTTCACCGCAGCAAACTCCGCCCGCCCGGAGGGGGACCTCGTCGACCGGTGAAACATGTCTGTTTCAACAAACACACCCTTTGTTTTAGGACAAAAGGTGACGTCATTGTCTCACGAGCTCAGACCGTAGAGACGTCCGTCAGAGTTTTAGGTTTTTACTTTATTTTGTTTCACTTAAACCTTTATTCTGTCTCCTCCAACATTTATTACATGTTAATACACAAATATGTAATAACATGTAATAATAAATATTAAACGAATATGTAATAAATTAGACAAGAATAAGAGACGTTTAACAGAAGTATTTTACTACAGAAGTTACAAAAAAATTAATCTGTTTTAATTCTTTTTGCAGATTTATTCGTGTTTAAAGCAGAAAACATTCAATCTTTCTCCGTCCTTCAGTTTTATTACAATAAAGTCATAAGTTATATATACACATACATATACACATATATATACGTATATATATATATATACACACGTATATATATACACACGTATATATATACACATACACACACACACACACACACACA
>NW_022280816.1:12615-15025 GCF_004355925.1 Anarrhichthys ocellatus | reverse complement strand
CACACACACACACACACACACACACACACACACACACACACACACACGTATATATAAACTCTGTGACCTGGAGGACGTCCTCACTGACTATCAAACACCTGGTGAACAGTTTGTTTGTGACGAGCAGCTTCCTGTCTCTGATAATAACAATAATGTGTTGTTGTTGTTGATTATGCGAGTTGTTTATTTACTGCAGGAGGAGCTCTGATTGGTCGACTCAGATGAATCCTCTCCGGACGTCTGCAGCCCGCCCTCCTGTCGGCCTCCTCTCGAGCCTCTCGAGGTCCGGCGGCGGGCCGATGGGGTCGTAGCGAGGCCGGGGGGGCAGGAGGAGGCGGGGGAGGGGGGGGAAGAGGCCCGGTCTCTGGTCGTACTCCCCCCCGATGATGCCGGGCAGAGGGGGGTGCAGGGGGACGGGGGGGGCGAAGGGGTTCCGGTGGAAAGGGGGGAGGGGCCTGTGACGGGTCGCATGACGACGCTCATAGCGGATCTGATGGAACCTTTTGTAGAGCTGGACACAAATAACACAAATCATTGTAAAGAGATACAAATGAATGTAAAATAAAAAGGTGAATATTTGGTCGTGTGTCTGACCTCTTTCCAGTCTGTGTCTCTGGACCTGCCCACATCTCGATCTGAACAGAAACACACGAGGACGTTAGTGATTATTCATCGATCACGTCGGACCGCCGGGGGTCAGGTGACCCTCCCGCCGTCTCACCTGAGAAGTCCCGGCGGTACAGGTGTCTCCACAGCGAGGAGTCGGCCATGGAGACGCTGAAGCGTCTGCACACAGAAGACAGTCTCCCCACCGAGCGGACGTCCAGCAGACGGACGACTCGCAGGACCAGTTCAGGAGGAAGAGCGGCCAGACCGAACGCCACCGGCAGCGCCATCGCTGGAAAACACCGCGGTGACATCACAGTGACATCACAGCCGAACCCCAGTCATTCTATCCTGAATGCTGCCCTTTAAATGAAGTACTTCTACATCGTTGAACTGGTACTTTTACTGAAGTAAGACTCCTGAATACTCCGTCTACACTGAACGTCTGCAGGATGTTTTACATCTTTAATATTTATATAAATGATCTAAAAGATGACGTCATGGTTTTACCGTCTCTGGCGGCGGCGATCAGCGGGTACGCCAGCTGGTCTTTGAAGATCCGGGACAGTTTGTTCAGGTCTCTGAAAGCTGCAGCTGCACTTTCTCCTGAACAGAGACCAGACGTTACATCATCATCTTCATCATCATCATCACCACCATCATTAATGTTGTGACTCTCAGGAGCTGTGGACCAATCAGAGCTCTACCTGGCCACTCGTGCGTCACGTAGCTGGACGGCTTCAGACACAATTTACGAACCGTGTCGACGGATTCGTTCACCTTCAGAGTCGCTGCGGCAACAAGAGAGAAAATACATTTTATTATTGTCACTTTTAATACTTCAAGAGATTGTGATATTACACCAAAAACATTCAATTGTGAGCTCCTCAGTGAAACTATGAAGTCATGATTGATTCATGTGAGACCAACAGTCATGTGACAACAGATCAGAGAAACTTGGTGACGTGACGGCGATGAACCGACCGTTGATGATGAGCACGGGGCCCATGACCACAGACACCACCATGGCCAGGCTGTTCTCACACAGAGGGTGGGTGTACTGCAGCTTGTAGAATCCAGCTGGGGACCTCCAGCCTGGTGGCATCTCAGAGGCCTTCAGCCCAGCGCTCTGCACGCACACACACACACACACACACACACACACACAGTTCATACAACAACACACTGATCTCCTCCACTAAAGAGAAGCCTCCCCGGTCGTCTCTCACCTGAGGAATGAAGCCGGTTTCCAGCATCAGCAGGTGTCCGGCCACCACGATGGCGTCAGTGGGGCTGGAGGTCTGGGCCGAGTGGTGGAGGAGCTCCAGAGAGAGAGGGGCCTGGCCGTCCTCCGCCTCGCTGCATAGCATGGGCTCCCAGCTGGGGGCCGACGGCGGTTCGGGGTCCAACACCGGACCGGACTCCTCGGGGTCCGATACGGATGCTGCAGGTCTGCTGGACTGATTAATGAACACAACGAGGTCAAACCGTCTGAGAGACGACAACAAGTACGATCAGTAAGGAGGAAATCAAAAATCAATCCTTCAAGCAGCAGCAGTGTTGAGATGGATAAATTAATCATTAACACCAACTGTTGTTATCACGAGGACAGTTTTATACCACATGAACTGGTTCCACATGAATCTATAGACAGTAAGAAGTGGACGTAGTCACAGTGACCACACCACTAGTTTGTGTTTTATAGCCTTGAGTTCTGCATTTTGTAATTTTGTCTGTCGCCATCTTGGGTTTTGCCTCCGCCCTAAAGCATCCCCTGCTTTATGGTCTATTAGAGACCTGTCAA
>NW_022280816.1:636-12605 GCF_004355925.1 Anarrhichthys ocellatus | reverse complement strand
CCCTAAAGCATCCCCTGCTTTATGGTCTATTAGAGACCTGTCAATCAGCGTGTAGTCCCGCCCTAAAGCATCCCCTGCTTTATGGTCTGTTTGACTCTAAATGGACCATAATGTACTAAATGAACATCATGCTGTATTGAAGAAGACTTGAAACTAGAGATTGAGACCATAAACTCATGTTTACAATGTTTACTGAGGTAATAAATCAAGAGAGAAGTAGTCATTTTCTCATAGACTTCTATACAACCAGAGGAGTCGCCCCCTGGTGGACACTAGAGAGAATGCAGCTTTAACACATGAAGCTTTGAAGAACTTAAAGAACCGGAGGTTGTCTCCTGGTTGAGTCACTTACCTGGTTAGATGTCATGGCAGCAGTCTGCTGGTTCTGCTGGTTCTGTGAGTTGCTGGTCGTTCTGTCGGCTGCAGACTCCGGCAGGACGACACAGATCAGATCTCCGGAGACGATGCCGCAGGACGACAGAGTCTGACCGGAGTCTGAAAGAAGCTCTGAGCCGTTCAGAGACAAACTGAACTGTGTGTCTGCACTGGAACACAAAACGTTTAAACATGTTTCTATCTTACACAAACAAGAGAGAAAGAAGATAAATATCATAATCTCAATATGTATATCTGACCCGAGTCCCTGAGAGGACAGCAGCGTCTCCTCGATGAGCTCCCTGAGCTCCTTCAGGCTGGGATCTGCTCCCAGTAACTCCACTCTGCTGGTGACACGCTGGAGCCGAACACGAAGCTTCATGTTGCAGGCGAACAGATGAAGTCATTCACTATATATTTAAACAATAACTTCATCGTTACTAAAGGGAACAGACCCACAGAGAGACACTTTCAACACGTCTAGGATGTAACGGGAAGTTAATGGAGTTTGGTGGAAAGTTATCCTGCTGAATAAGACATAAGACACATTATTACAAAATAAATAAAATAATATAGATATTAAGTGAATCCAGCAGGAGTTTGACATTAAATAATTTGTAGAAGAAGAAATGAAACGTTTCGTTTTCGTTTCTGACCGTTTTAAGTTGTTGCGTAACAACGAAGCGTTGCTAGTTAACTTAGCGTTAACTAGGTTAGTTAGCTAGTTGACTCGTTTAACCGACGGTTTGGAGATAAAAATATAAATAAAAACACTTACATGATGAGTTAACGTGTTACATCCGGGTCGTTTGTAACATTTCTCTCAATCTGTAAACAGAGTAGCAGCAACGAGACAGCGGCGTCAACCCGCTAAAGCTTCCGGTTCCTGTTCTCAAAGTACAACATTTCAAAATAAAACCTTTTTTGGAAACGTCTCGTAAAGCAAAAGTGAATAAATACTTAACTTATGGCTCGTGAACTTCCTTCAGGGAACCAGGTGTAATTGTGTGATGAGTGTGATCAACATGGTGACCATAAATTGTACTAGTGTTAAATGTGATAGCTTAAAAAAAAAAAGAGAAAATAGTTCATGCTTTTGTTTGGAAGGTCAGTCGCAGAACATCCGGCTCTACTTGAAGCGTCTGATACGTTTGACTATCTAAACTTGGTTGACTACAACTACGGCAAGCGAATCAGTTTATTGTAAAGCTTATACTCCTGCCCACGAAGAAAAAATGATATTTTAACACCATTTAATTAATGACTCATTCAAATTTACATTAACGGCCTCTTAAATCTGAAATCATATTTTTACTTTTACGTTAAAAGTGACATTTTAATGAGTCATGCAGAAATTACCAACCGCATTGTCCTGTCAAAACGCTTGTGAGCTTCCGTAGCGCTGTGACTCGCTGCCTGTCCGCCGGTGTAGCAGCAGCTTTAAACCTTCTTGTGATCGGAACCATGAGTCGCAGCTACAACGATGAGCTGCAGTACCTCGACAAGATCAGCAGCAACTGCTGGAGGATCAAGAAAGGGTTCGTTCCCAACATGCAGGTGAGACTCTGCTGGTGTTGCACTGTTAGCCGTCAGCGTGGCTAGCTGGTTAGCATATGTCGGCTAGTTCTGTAGACGAACTCTGAACATCTGAAAACATGACAATAATGAACTCAATGACGTCATTAGATTCAATGAAATCAGCCGCAAACTAAAGTTTAACCCGCTGACGCAGCTCAGTGACGCAACTATTAGCTGTGAAATGTGAGCCGAATTATTAAAGGGAGGAGCCTAAAGATGTGACGACACTAAAAATAAATCCAAATATAATCTACAGTTTGGCTACCTAGGCAATCTGAATCATAATTAACAGTTATTCTAACTGGATTCAGCAGAGTATAATTACTTACATTGGATTTTTGTTTAAGTTGTTTCTATTGATAGACAGATTACTTCTTTTATTACATTTTGATGACACACACACACGTATAATAAATAAAATGAATCAGTATTTTCTCTCCGTGCGATTCTAAAAACGTTAGCGTTGATGTCTCCGTATATATCGACCATAAAATGGCACGTTGTCATGATAATATATTGATTGATTAACATGGTTTCCTGTCGCTCCTCCAGGTTGAAGGAACTTTCTACGTGAACGAGTCTCTGGAGAAGCTGATCTTTGAGGAGCTCCGTAACGCCTGTCGAGGAGGAGGTCGGCTGCTCTTCATCTCTTCTCCTCTTCGTCTCTGTGACATCGTCTCAGGAGTTTTCACTTCATGTTGTCGTGTTTCTTTGTGTCCTTCAGGTTTCGGTGGATTCCTTCCCGCCATGAAACAGATCGGGAACGTGGCGGCGCTGCCGGGGATCGTACACGTGAGTCACATGACCGCATGATGTCGTTCATAATGAAGGTTCAGAGCCGAAACTGACTCGTTGACTCGTCCCTCAGAGGTCCATCGGGCTCCCAGACGTCCACTCCGGATACGGGTTTGCGATCGGAAACATGGCCGCCTTCGACATGAGCAACCCGGACGCCGTCGTGTCTCCAGGTGAGAGACGCACACCTGTCTGTGGAAGCACATCCCCATCTGTAACCAGCTGCTTCTATGGCTGTTGTATTTAAGTATCTCACAATCATGACTTCTCACTTTAACCTGATAGTGTTTCAATAGACTAAGTTTATTCGTGATGAAGGTCTGAATGTCCGTGTGGCCTTCAGGCGGTGTTGGTTTTGACATAAACTGTGGCGTCCGTCTGCTGAGGACCAACCTGGACGAGGGGGACGTCCAGCCGGTGAAGGAGCAGCTGGCCCAGGCGCTGTTCGACCACATCCCAGTGGGGGTCGGGTCCAAGGGAGTCATCCCTATGGGGGCCAAGTAAGGAGGCCCTCAGGGACCCGGGTCAGAGGAGAGAAAGCTTTGTTTACCTGTTAACCCGGGTCACCCGTCTACCTGTGTTCCCTGTTCCCCCCACAGGGACCTGGAGGAGGCTCTGGAGATGGGCGTGGACTGGTCTCTGAGGGAGGGGTACGCGTGGGCCGAGGACAAGGAGCACTGTGAGGAGTACGGCAGGATGCTGCAGGCCGACCCCAACAAAGTCTCCTCCAAGGCCAAGAAGAGAGGCCTGCCGCAGGTATATCAGCGTCTTCATGCACACCCGCTCTTAAATCACCTGTGGATACAAACCGCTCACCTGTTGTGTTGAAGCTGGGGACTCTGGGAGCAGGAAACCACTACGCTGAGATCCAGGTGGTGGACGAGATCTACAACGACTACGCCGCCAAGAAGATGGGCATCGACCACAAAGGCCAGGTGTGTGTGATGATCCACAGCGGCAGCAGAGGACTCGGACACCAGGTGGCCACAGGTAGGACGTTGCCTCACAACATTCATAAAGTTCAGGAGGAGGTCAGAGGCTCCTTCTTAACACCATGAATACATAATATTATTGTTGTTGTTGTTGACAGACGCTCTGGTTGCCATGGAGAAGGCGATGAAGAGAGATAAGATCACGGTGAACGACCGTCAGCTGGCCTGCGCTCGCATCACCTCTCAGGAGGGACAGGACTACCTGAAGGGGATGGCTGCTGCAGGCAACTACGCCTGGGTCAACCGCTCCTCCATGACCTTCCTCACCAGACAGGTGAGCACACACCTGAGACACGTAAAGCACACCTGGGACACGTAAAGCACACCTGAGACACGTAAAGCACAGCTGAGACACGTAAGGGACACCTGGGACATGTAAGGGACACGTAAGGGACACGTAAAGCACACCTGGGACACGTAAGGGACACCTGGGACACGTAAAGCACACCTGAGACGCGTAAGGGACACCTGGGACACGTAAAGCACACCTGAGACACGTAAGGGACACCTGGGACGCGTAAGGGACACCTGGGACACGTAAAGCACACCTGGGACACGTAAGGGACACCTGGGACACGTAAAGCTAGTATCCGTATGAAGCTTTGAACTATTCATCACATTGAAGTCTCTGTAGAGTTTCATAAGTGACGTCACTTGTTTTGTTTTCAGGCCTTTTCTAAAGTGTTTGTGACGACGCCCGACGACCTGGACATGCACGTCATCTACGACGTTTCTCACAACATCGCCAAAGTGGAGGAGCACATGGTGGACGGGAGGCAGAAGACTCTGCTGCTCCATCGCAAAGGGTCCACCCGGGCCTTCCCCCCCCACCACCCGCTCATCCCCGTGGACTACCAGGTAACCCGGCCGTCGCCCAGCGAGCCTTTAAAGAGCCGCTAACGGGACGTTTGATTTGACCCGTCTGGTTGTTTCTCAGCTCACGGGTCAGCCGGTGTTGATCGGAGGGACGATGGGAACCTGCAGCTACGTCCTCACTGGGACGGAGCAAGGCATGACGGAGACGTTCGGCACCACCTGTCACGGAGCGGTATGAGTCTTTGTTTAAAACAACAACAATCATGTTAGGAAGAAGTCTGGTACGATATTTACATGTAATACAGAGCGGGGAAGCCCCGCCCCTTCCTGTTGACCAGAAATAAAATACAGCGAGAGACGAATAACTTCTTGATCCCGTTTGAATTTAACATGTTTGTCAACTTCAAAAGATAGTTTTGCACGTAAAGAAAGTAGCATTGTCGCAAAAAGACGTCATTTGTAGAAGACGAGAGATTTCACGCAAAACTCTTTTAAATTGAGATTTTGTATAATTCATTGCACAAAGTAATATATTTGTCTCGCAGTTGATTGTCGTACATATTTCTGAAATAACGTCCCATGTCAACAGGAAGGGGCGGGACTTCACCGCTCTATAGAGTAAAAGGTTATATGCTCAAAATATTCAGTATTGAGCATATAACCTTATTCAGAAAAGAAGCTGTTCTTACTGTTTATAAAAGCTGAGGAAAAGAATCATTTCTTTCACCACGTGATCCTAATATATTGATTATTGAAGAGTTTGTTTACGTCTACGTTTATATTTAGGATATTTTCACCAGACTATTCTCAGAATCAGTATTTTAACAGGACACAGGATCGATAACCTGCATCGATCGGTGACTTTGGTCCTTTTTTATTATACATAATTGTTTTCAGGGTCGCGCTCTGTCTCGGGCGAAGTCCCGCAGGAACCTGGACTTCCAGGACGTTCTGGACAAACTGGCCGACCAGGGCATCGCCATCCGAGTGGCTTCACCCAAACTGGTGATGGAGGAGGTGAGGCAACACAAATACTTTTTATTTGGCTCGTGGCAACAGTTTAATTCAAGGTCTGGTGTTAACAGGAAGTCATTTAGAAGTAAAAGCCGTCTGTATGCAGATGATCTGAGATTGTTTGTTGGTGTTTCATTTTATTTTTAGGCTCCTGAATCGTACAAAAACGTGACGGACGTCGTGAACACGTGTCACGACGCTGGAATCAGTAAGAAGGCGATCAAACTGCGACCGATCGCCGTGATTAAAGGCTGAAGACGACTAAAGACTATTTACACTAAACGGGAAGAATTCTTCTTCTGTGGTTCTCGACGAGCAGAAGATAATCCGCTCTTTTTGTTGTTTGTTTTGTAACGGAATTTATGTTGAAGAGAAAATGAGAATGAAAACTCGTGATCCAAATAAAGACTTTCCTTCATAATTCTTTCCACATTAATTCACCTTTAAAATGTCTCCGTTACAGGAAGTGCTGTTAAACTACCGCCAATGAACTGGACACTTCCTGTTTATGGTTTTCAAATTAAAAGAGGAATAGTCGAGTAAATCTTATGTTTGAGAGTTATTGACGTGATTATTTGAACAGGAAGAGTTATTAACGACAGCTTAACGATGAATGAAAAGAGTAAAGTTGAGAAAATTGTGAGTTAACTAAAGGTTTCTTTTTTTCAAATGAATTGAAACTTCTTCTATTGTTCTGTTTATCTGTCTATGAATAAATTATCAAGTGATTTGTTTAGACGGCTGGTTAGAAATCAAAGTTCATAATCACCTAATAGAGGTCGCATTAATAACAGATTCCATGTTAGGAAGTTAATATTTAATATGAACGGAGGAATAAAGACTCGTTTGTTAGACGTCATGATTAGTAAACATTTTATTTCCATCAAAACTAAATAATATCTCGGTTCCAACACATTTCACCAGCAACGAACAAAGTAGTTTTATTCTCAAACCTCGACTCGTTAAAGATGAATTCAAATAAAATCGGCGGAAACAACTGTTTTCTTATTTGTCCTTTTTGAGAACAGCCGATTCTTCTTCAGTGGGTGAAATACTACGACGGTACGGTGATTAAATATCACTTCAGGTGTTTGAGGGAAATCCACGACAGCGTAAACAAATAAGTGAAATATGGAGCGAGGAGGTAAATGTACGAGGAAGAAACTTTGATATTCTCCGAGATTAAAGAGGAAAAATATTCTGCGATCATCTCAAATTCTGAATTTAGTGAATCTTGTAATATTGACCTATAATGTCCATACGATGCCGTAAAAATATCCGTCATTCAAGTTGATCTGACTTAATTTATATTTATATACTTAAACAGGTTTAGTGTTTGTTTACAGATTAACATTTGTACAAAGTCCTAAACTTTAGAGGGAGGAGTTTGAGATTTGGTGATAAAAATGCAGATTTCTCCGTGTGAGACGATCTGGTGGAAATCAATCGGCAGACAGGATGTGGTTAGCCTAGCTTAGCACGAAATAGCTCTAGAATTGCCCCTAAAACCTCAAACTGTTTTTACATTGATGTTTGAGTGCAAATTAAACAAACAAGATACAAAGTGCTAATCGGTGAGCTGCTTTTGGAGTTACATTAAAGTGAATTATTATTTCTCTTTTGATGTAGCTTGGCTAGCAGTTTCCAGTCTTTATGCTAAGCTAGGCTAACCACATCCTGACTCCAGCTCCTGTCTTAAAGCAACACACAGACATGAAATTGATATCCACTTAGTCAGTTTACACTCAGAAAGAAAATAAGCCTCTCAAGATATTGGCAGTCATGCTAAGCTAACCACTTCTGAAAGCGGAACTTCTGAAAAAAAAACAACCAACATTGGCTTATCAGTTTGACAAAAAACGTCTAACTAAAGGTCCTCTTACTGGAGTTTTAACTCTTAAGACGACGGGATCAGTTTCCAATGTCACGATATAAGTTTAACTGACTTTTAAACTCACGTTTCAGCTTTTTAAATTTCACGTTAACGACATAAATTCATCCCGACATGTTGCCGCTTGAGAAAACGGTTCATTATTATATTTAAATGAGTAAGTTTGGAGATATTCTACAAGTTTCTTCACGTCAACAAATATCGTCTAAATCCGCCGCTGAAAATAGTCGCCAACAAATGCAGCATTTAATTTTTATTTGATTAAAAGCTACGCTGAGCGACTGTTTTAGGAGATTACTGATGACACTTTATATTTGTTCCTCAATAAGAAAACATGTAAAACACTTAGACTTTGTTTTTATAAGTTAATGTGAGAACTGTTAAAGCTGTAATCAGACAAAAGTACAAGAAATGAACGTCAGCGATTTGAACAAAGTTACCGGATCTTTTTTTTCTGTCTCGATCTGATTGGTTTTCGTTTCAGCTGCTTCACAGTATCGATCAGTGAAGCGTTTGTATCATCAATCGATCGATTAACTAATCAATCCTTAATTGTCACAAATGCTTGAATACAACATCATGTTTGTGTTTCTATGGAAGCTCATTAACGCCGAGAAAATAAAAATGTAAATAAAAAAATACTCAATATTATAAATCAAACTGTTGACTTGTGTCACGAATCAATATTTTGAGATTAAACTTTCACAATTATGAGATTTTAAAAAAGGTCAAATTAAGATACTTAATCAAAATATATTTAAAAAAATACTCATGAGATCAGAATAATCAGTCAAGTGACTAAAAATCATGATTAATGAAAATAAAGTTTGTGATGCCACATCAAACTTTAACGACATAAATAATCGTGTAATTTGTAATTTTTCGACTTTATTCTCAGAGATCTTTCTCTGATATTATATTCTCTTCCTCCTCGCCTCCGTAGTTAATTTATTTTGACCTACAATACGTCTTTGTCGTGTAAATTTTCACTTTTAACGTCACAATTAAGGTCAAAAAATGAGATATTAAGTCAAAGATATGAAAACTAAATCAATAGCAAGTCAACAATAATACTTATAACTTTTGAAGTCACAATTATAAAACACAAAATCACGTATGAACCTAATTCACTCTTAGGAGTACGTAAGACCATCTCATAATCTGTACTTAATGAGTGTTTCTGTACGTTGTATTTTCGGGCACTAATGATCTTCCATACATATCTTCCAGATGAGGATGAAGATAAAGAAGCAAACCTCGGAACTGTATTTACATTTCTAACATCTTATTCTCTTATTTACATCTTTGTTCCTCCATTTTATTTTCCATCTGAAATTAAAAGTCACGTTTTTCCAGGAAATCCAAAATATTCCCTCAGGAACACAAACTGATAATAACTGCTGTAAATTCAGAGTTTTAGTAAAATACTACAGAGGAGGAAGAAGCAGCTTCACGTCAAACTCAAAATCAATTCCTCAAAACAAATCAAATCAAATCCACGCCACATACCGAGCCCTCCGGATCAAAGAGAAGCTCGGCCCTCGTCTCTCTGTCCATCGTGTGAAACGTCCAAAGAAAACGTGTTGAAATGTGTTTAAAGCTTCGTTTCAGGATATTTACGCTTCTCTCTCACAGACTTTTACTTTCGTCTCCACGTTTATGTCTGAGCTTCAGTCGAGCTCCTTCAGTCCTCGTGGACGGCTCGGCTTCGAACCCTCGACCGTCCGTCCCGACTCCAGACGGACTTCCGCCACTCGTTAAGTGCAAAAAGCAGCTCCTATGCTACGGTCCCTGTTGTGTTGTTCTGGTTGCGCGTGCGACCACTTCCTGTGACGTGAACCTCCACTTTCACCTCCTACAGCTTGGCTCGCTGAAAGAACGCCTGAAGAGACGTGAAGAAGATCAACAATAATCTGTCAGAACCAATCAAATCACATCACTGATGATACATATAATAATTAAACAATCGTACCTTAATGTAGATCTTCAGGACTTTGACGTCCGGCTGCTGAAGAACTTGACAAAGCTCCTGTAAAATATAGAAATATATAAATATAGAAACTGAAGAAACGGTTCCATCTGAATCTTGTTATCGTTATTAAGTTGTGTGTTTATGTTTCTTTGAACGCTCTCTTTTCATCCGTTTATTCTTTCTATTTAGTAACAAACTACAATAAAACAAGTTGCAAATGATGACGTTTATTAAAGTCAGAATTTAAATTTAACAATTATAAAGACGTCAAATGTTTGATTTAATACGTTACAATTATACGAGATAATAAATCTAAATCATGAGTCACAGTTACAACATTTAAATCAACATATGTGAAAAACACGAGACAGAAATAAAGAGATTTACTGACTTCAAAGTAAAATAAATAAACATTTTGTAGAAGATTAAAACACCGACGTCTTCTAAACGTAAACATCTGATTTATGGATTTATTCTGAAATGTTCTACGTTTGTTTTTCGTGCATCACAAATACGTTTCTCATGAAACTAACAAACACACGACTTTGACCCAGAAGACAGAAGTTCGCGTCTCGTATGAAGTTAAAATAAGTCGACGTTGACGTATTTTAACATTAAATGTTACAATGTTTAGTTGTGTTTCAAACAGCGACCGTGAACCAGGAAACACGCGATTGTTCCATCTGAATATTATTATGATAAAGAACTGAGGTCTCGTGTCGGTGCACTGTCTCACCTGAGAGATTTCTGGCGACACCTGCAGCGAAGGTAAATACTCCTGCTGCAGGAACTGGATGAACTCCGGCCCCTGAGAGACAAACACGACTTCAAAACAGGAAGAAACAAACACAAGAGGAACATCTCAACACCTCATATAAAAGATCTCTTTACCTGTTTGAGATGAATCATCTTCAGCGTGAGTGCACACTCGGACAGCGTCTGAAACACAACAGAGCTGCTGCTGAACTGAACTCTTGTTTCGTTGAAACGGGTTGAATGTGGAGCCTGGTGAACTCACCAGGACCGTCTGAGCATCCGAGAGGTCGAAGGTCGGCTTGAGAGGAGCCAGGAAACACGCGGGAACGATGTGTTTGTAGACGAAGTCGGGGAATCCCACCATGCCGTCTTTTCCTCCTGCAGGTTTGAATCAGAGGACAACAGGACATGAAGACAAAGACTGGATCTGAAGACCTGGTTCTGATGCTTCTCTACAGGTGTCCCTCTCACCCCACAGCTCCACCAGCCTAGACAGGATGATGAAGCAGGTCTTCTGGGCGATGGGGTCGGGGAAGTCCACGGCTCCCTGGATGATGGTGAACACCACGCGCTCGATGTTTTCTGCTCCTGAAGACAACAAAACAAGTCATGTGATCAAATCCCCTCAGCTGTGTTTGGAGGGAAACGTTTCCCTGAAAACAGTTAAAAATGAGCAGATTTAACGTGTTTTCAGGACCAGACTCCATTTAAAATGACATCATCTACAGTAGAACGTCTAGAGGAATAGTTGACACCTCTTTTCTTCTCTGAGAGTTAGATGTTATCTTGGTTAGCTTAGCTTAGCATAAAGACTGGAAGCAGAGGGAAACTGCTAGCCTGCCCCTCAAAAGCTCACAGATGAGCACATTTAATCCGTTTCTTCTTTGTTGCTTTAACACATTTGTGTCCAGATTAAACAAACTGTTATATTTAACATATGTTAAATGAGTGGATATCTGTGAAGCTGCTTCCAGCAGAAGCTGTGGAGATGAACACTCACCCTGGTTGGCCATCACCTCGTTCATGCCGCTCCCTGCGACGGTCTGGATGAAGGTGAAGTAGCTCCTCCTCAGCATCTGCTTCTCCAGAGCGGCCGCCTGGTCGTTGTCCTCGGCCGGCCGGGCCAACACCCCGAAGATGGCGAGAACCAGCGGCATGAAGACCTGCTGCAGGAAGGGAGACACCTGCTGCTGCAGAGACCAGGAGCAGGAAACCCGTTCATCACCGTCTCTTTAAATCACAACTCATCGTTCATCTGTTTAGTAACACACTACAATAAACCAGAGCAACGTCTGTTTCCGTTACTGTTCCTCTCTTCTTCTTCTTCTGCGTACCTTGAACTTGGCGGTGATCTGGCTGATGAGCGGGATGAACTCCTGCAGGTCTTTGGCCTCGCAGTCCTTCAGCATGTGCTCGGAGGCGGCGGGGACGAAGGGCAGCACCTCCTCCTCCATGCAGATGATCATGCGGTGCAGGAAGGAGCGCACCGAGCTGCGCAGCGTCCCGCGCTGGACGGGGCAGCTCAGAGCCGGCAGGAAGGTCTGCAGACAGTCCCGGTAGACCTCGGTGCAGCCGCAATGCTTCACCGTCTGCTTGTTGCTGAACGCCTTGCTGGTCCGACTGCAGAGGAGATCAGAAGGAGATCAGAAGGAGATCAGGTGAATGAACCAGGGGTTGAAAAGCATGAGGAGGAGGAGAGAGGAAGAGGTTATAATTTACTGAACGGTCAGTAAAACGTTACACTTTATCGACACTGCGAGGGGTCAACGTTACACTTTAT
>NW_022280816.1:0-626 GCF_004355925.1 Anarrhichthys ocellatus | reverse complement strand
CAACGTTACACTTTATTTACACTGCGAGGGGTCAACGTTACACTTTAACGACACTGCGAGGGGTCAACGTTAAACTTTATTTACACTGCAAGGGTTAACGTTACACTTTATTTACACTCTGATGGTTAACACTCTCCTCACCTGGCGAACCCGACGGCGTGGCTCAGGCAGTCGGCGAGCGCGCCCTGCCTCTCGTCCTCCGTCTCCAGCGCCAGCTTAGCGAGCAGCAGGCGGAAGGCGTCCATCAGCGGCAGCAGGAGGCTCCTCATCAGCGCCTGCTTCCTCTCCGCCGGACTCTCGGAGTTCACGATCAGAACGCCCGCCGTCTCGAACATGAACAGCTGGTCGTCGCTGGTCAGCAGCGCCGGGAAACCGTTATCCTGGAGAGACGAGACGAAGGAAGTCAGAAGTCACCTCCTCCGGTGAAAAGACGACGACGTGTTGGTACTTACAGGAGGAGCCAGTTCCAACAGGTCCTGGATCCGGGTCAGGATGTCCTCGATGAAGGCAGTCATGTGTTTACTGTCAACACGCGAAATATATGAACGAATACCTCATAAAATATACAAGAATATACAGACAGCATCCCCTGCTTTATGGTCTGTGTGACTCTAAATGGACCATAA
>NW_022280815.1:0-17566 GCF_004355925.1 Anarrhichthys ocellatus | reverse complement strand
AGCTTCGTCGTCCTCTTTGGCTTGTCGCACTTTAGGTCCTCTCCTGGGCGCCTCTGCCCTCGCCGGACCTCGGGTGGGGTGGAGGGAGGCTGACTCGTCTTGCGGGGGCTCATCCTGACGCCGCTGGTCTGGGTCGGCGTCTGAAGTTTGCGGCTGAGGCAGGATTTGCGAGGACTTGCTTCTACTGGGGAGACCGGGAGATCCGAGCGCGGTTTCTTGCGAGGCGTCAGGCTTATGCTGGTGTCCACTAATACCAGTTGTTTCCTCTTCGTAGGCGTTGAGACAGCCTGAAAAAAGGGAACACACGACAAGCTTTTAATCAAATCATTCACACACCATTTCCTTTACAATCCCTAGAATATATCACCCAAACTACTCCCATTACTTTCGAAAGTCACTGTACGGTTTCAGAATCACAACGACAGAGAGTTTGGTGGAGATAACGTGGGAAAGCAGGTCCTCCTATGAGATCTTACACAGTTCTCTTTGGTGTCTGGAGACCCCTTGCTCTCCGGTTCTTCCTTTGGTTCTGTCAGAGAGCGCAGATACTCCTTAGCAATAATCTCCACCTAAGAAGCAGAGGACACAAAGAGACAGACGGTGAATGAAAATTAAAAAAGGGCAACGCAAAAATAGAACAAGGTGCCAGAATTTCTCCAACATCATGAACTTACCCTCCATTTGGTGAAGTCACTGACTGAATTGGGTCCATATTTAACCTGCTGACGGGCAGTTTTGACAAAGTTTTTCTCCAAAGCAGACAATTGCTCTGCTGTGATGGGATCTGGGAGAGAGAAGCTCTTCTCCCACACTGCAATTATCTAAAAAAAACAAAAACAAAGACAGTGCTTATGCAATCAAACTGTGCAGGAATATTTCCCTTTCAAACACTACAGAGACTTTGTAACCACACCGGCAGTGTGACATCATACCTAGTATAGAGGACAATACTGGACTACTGGCACACAACAGTCTCAATCATATACTGATAGCAGCGTTACTTCTTGTGCTTGTAAAAGCATCCGGCGCTGTCTCCAGTGTGACATTTTAAAGGGAAAGGGACAATTAGAGGCGAATGAACTAACGGTAAACATATCTGACTGAAAACTGTATTGTACACATTTTATCAGCAGGAAACGGACACAGCTGGTGCTAGCCACTCAAAATATAGCAGCTACGGAAGCCCTCACAGGACAGCCTTTACTAATGGGCTCTGTTCTCGTTATAACAAGATACTTTGAACGTGTATTTTGTGAATATAACCACGCATATAATATATGTATTAATATATTATTGTTATTATTGCTGTTATATTCTGATGAAATAAACAATTCTTTTCACATATTGTTGCAGGACTTTGGTCCAAAAGTTAACTTCAAGAAAAGGAAAGTGCGTGCCGGTGGCTTCAGCGGACTACCAGCTTTGAGCCAAAAACTAGTGCTCCGAATGCAACAAGAGCCAAGTCTAGCTGGCTTTCAACCAGTGGAGCAGTGCAATCTGGATTACCATCCTCAGCGAGGCTCCGCCATCGATCCACACCGAGACGACTCCTGGCTGTGGGGCGAACGGCTCGTCACCCTCAACATGTTATCAAACACCACACTCACCATGTCCCTTGAACAGGGTCTGCCAGAGCTGGGCCTAGCAGAGGAAGTCCACGTGGCCCTTCGTCTTCCTCGCAGGTCTTTAGTCGTGTTGTACGGCGAGGCCCGGCACAGATGGAAACATGCCATTCACAGGGACGATGTTCAGGAGCGAAAGAGAGCTGTCTGCAGAGTTCCTACCTGGAGGGAAGCGGGCAGAGCTGGGAGCTCAGCTGTTGAACATTTCTTTGAGCTTCGAGGGGACTCCAGTATAGGCTCATCTGATGGTGCAGAACAGAGGGGGGTCCAGACTCCTTGGGTGACTTGATCAAATTCAGACATAAATTTCTATCAAATAGAATTGTATAAATGTAATTATTACATGTTTTTTTTTTTTACCCAGAGTATGAAATGCAGCATCACAAATGCAGTTATCGTCAATTTATGAGGAACTGGACACATGGGCTCAAAACCAGCTGTCTTTAGAAACCATATTTTCTGCAGACCTCATCCTTTTCAACTCTTTCTTTAATAAAAAAGAAGAAAAAAACATTTTCTTCCATACATACTCTGCCTCACCTTGTTTTTTTATGTAGCGTGTGTACTTAAATTTCCTGCAGCGGTGACTGGAACTGGGGTGTCACAGATTTCATCCCATCGTACACCAGCTGTGCCTCCGGTGTGGCGTTGAGCTGTAATGTGAGGAGCACTCAGGTGATCTGAGCCGCTGCAGTACAGAAGCATCATGAAGATTCTGAAGAAGTGGCTGTCGATGTGAAGGTTTCCATCTCCCTGCTGTGCTGCTGCAGCTCACATGTTGCTAAACACACCTTCTAAAAAAGGATCATACAAGTGTTTTTGTTTTGTGATTTAGCTCATTTACTACTAATATTGTATACTTTACAACTGACTGCTTTTCAAGTCATCAGTTATGGAGTTTTATATCTGTGGATGTGTTTCCACCAACGCCCAGGCTGCCATTGCGTTTCATTCATTTCACTACAAATACTAAAAAGTCACATTTTTACTTAAGTAATAAACAAAAGTATTGCCACCAGAATTAACTAAATAGAAGTAGTAATATGTTCCTGAGATATGCACAAACACATTGTGCAATGCCTTTTAGTTGAAAATAAATTAAACAAAAATAAAAGTGCCAATAGTAAAATCACTCATGATGCAGAATGGCCCATTTTAGAATAAAGTATATTATAATATAGAGTATAATTTGTGATTCATTAGGATGTTCATTGTTGCAGTTGGTAACGGTGGAACAGATTTTAATTTCTTAATATTTAATTACTTATAACTGCCGGGTGGCTTAATCCATTATCATTTATTAGTTGATTATATTTTGTATATATATATAACATTAATCTACATGGTAGCTAGCTAGTAACTACAGTTATCAAAAGTGTAAAATTGCTTGCTCTAATGCAAGTAAAAGTCCTGCATTCAAAATCTTAAGAGTACAAATGTATCATCATTGAATATATACTTTAAGTATCAAAAGTAAAAGTACTCAATATCAGATTAGATTATTTTATGAGATTATAATTTGTGTTTCATACCCTACACCACATTAATATTTCAAGTTCTGGTCTACTGCTGGGCAACCTAATATATATAATGATATATTATAATGTATGTGTTGAATTATTGTGAAGAAGTATTAAGAAACATAAAAAAGTGCAATTACCTCAAAAATTGTGGTTAAGTACAGTATTTTGAGTACTTTACATGTTATCCGTAGCTCTTGATGCAGTACTTTATTTTAGAATTGCAGTATTCTGACATGGTAGTATTGCAAAAAAACAATTTTGCTGCATTTTTCATCGCAGTTTTGCATGTTCAATGGCCACCCTCTTTTATTTTGAAGGCTGCGTGCCGGACATCCTTGTTTATCTG
Source organism: Anarrhichthys ocellatus (assembly GCF_004355925.1). Taxonomy (NCBI): domain Eukaryota; kingdom Metazoa; phylum Chordata; class Actinopteri; order Perciformes; family Anarhichadidae; genus Anarrhichthys; species Anarrhichthys ocellatus. Next base: position 14,075 of record NW_022280815.1, on the reverse strand, counting down.
CTGCCCTGTCGTTGGCTGGAACTGCTGCACAACCTGTTTGTTGATCGCTTATGTGGCTTATTAACACCCCGACTTTATTATAAGCCGGGTGGATTTCTCAGGGGGATTTAAGTTGCTGTCGCCAAGAAGAGATAGCTAGCAGTCTGACAGCAGACACCTACTACACAACGAGTATGTCCTAAAGCTTTTATTTTGGCGACTGAATTAAAATTGAGAATAGGCTTCTTTTTTTTTTTCAAATGTAGCATGCTAGCTGTTAGCTGCGTCGCGCACAGAGTACACACAGACGTTTTGTTCTGCTCTTGCAACAGCCTCTGCATGACAAACGATCACAAGTGTTGAAGTATAGATAGGTCGCAACAAAAACACACACACAGCGGTTGTTTTGTTGAGGAACGTGTGAGGAATAATCACTTGGTTGGCTATCCTCAGCCCCCGGGGCTAAACCCCCGGTCTGCCGACCGAATTGATGGCCGGAAATCCGAGGAGGGGCGCCGGGCTCATCGGCTTGATGAAGGACGCCTTTCAGCCGCACCAGCAGCCTCTGCAGCCGCACCAACCTGCAGTGGTCGATAAGAAAATGGTGGAGAAATGCTGGAAACTCATGGATAAGGTACTGACACTGTTTGGGTACCAAGAAAAAAAAAAACACAAAACAGGGAACTGAAAGCGAGTCACTTGACTTTTGTCAGTTATCAGTAACGTTAGTTAGCTTAGATCAGAAAAACATCCACTCCTAGCTTCCCTCTTTTATTATCATCATGGGCAAACAACTGTATTCTTATGAACTGGTTATAAACAGACATGTATCCAAAACCTATTGTGCAACAAATTTTCATACTCGATAATCAGTGATTAGAGATCCATATCGGGAAGTATTTTAGCATTTAGTTGTGGGACTGTCTACATGGTCTCTATGACCATATCAAACCCTCAAAAGGGTCCCAGATGCATTATCTAATTGGGGTAATTTATAGTGCATGAGGTCACAGTGATGCTAATCTGTTGATGACTTTGTGGACACACTTCATGGGTCTCTGCATTACGTTTGGCATTAGATTAAAAAGAGGTGTGTGTTAGTTAGTTTCGCATCACCGACTGTCACTCCTGCTCATCTTCTCCACAATCTTAACTGAGCCAGTCAGGAGAGAAGAAAGCAGAGAGGGATGAAGAGACGAGATATTAGTTCAGAGGGGGCCAGAGACAGAAGAGAGACAGATATCAGATAAGACAAGAGTACAATACACAGTTTGCACTGTGCTGTCTCATTTACTCGACAGTATGATGGGTCTTTGGGTCACATGGCACTGATTGATCCGTTCTGCTGTTGGTTTTAAAACTTTGTTTTTTTTAAACTTCCAGTCATATGCTTCCACTTAAGACTGGGGATAATACAGTAATGCAGTAGTGTGTATTGTAAGAAAATGAGTTGGATTTCTTTGTGATTTTTGCATACATTTTCTGAGTATTTGCATATTGATTTTTGAATTATTCTTATCTTGCTATTTCAACCACATCTCCCAACTCTGTTCCCTCAGAAGTAAACAATAGATTTAACGAATTGTCGTGTTGCAAAGCAAACATTAACACACACACACACACACACACACACACACAGAGCCTTCCTGCCGTTTCTCTCAGTTTATATATTAACACCTACTGTACACTGCGCTGTGTTCCTTCCTCTTTCTTACTGCCCGAGCCAAAAGTAAAATGCCTCCACAAATCTTTTTAAAAGAAACCGCTGGATTGAGAGCCAAGTCGCTGTTCAGTGTGAAAGCCCCCGATGTGATGTTTGCAGAACTTTCACTTTGATAACTTCAGATATTTCGACGTGTAAGGACATGATCTTGTAATAGTATAGACAGCAGGCATGATTCCAACAAGCAAAAACACTTTGTCTCCACATGAGCACATAGACGTGACCTATTGTGAGCCCGTCTTCTACTACCGTGTGTGCTATCCAGGTGGTGCGTTTGTGCCAGAACCCCAAGGTGGCGTTGAAGAACAGCCCCCCCTACATCCTGGACCTGCTGCCGGACACCTACCAGCACCTACGCACCATTCTGTCCCGATACGAGGGCAAAATGGAGATTCTCGGGGAGAACGATTATTTTCGCGTGGTCATGGAGAACTTGACCAACAAGACCAAGCAGACCATGAGCCTTTTTAAAGAGGCCAAGGAGAGGATGTATGAGGAGAACTCCCAGCCCAGGTTGGCTTATATATCCTGATGAAATGTCACGTGATGAAGTGTGTTTGGGTAATTGACGGGTGTTGCATTTCAGGCTTATCATCGTTTAAATTAGTTCCGTATCCATAAAACGAGCCCTGAAGATCACGATGGTATAAAACTGCCCCAACTAGCAGAACTTCTGCTGACTGATGCTACCTCTATCTAATCTAAAAAGTTAATTCATTACATATTACACGGCTGCACAGTAAAAAATTGCACGTAGTATTTCCTGATTTAGAATAGGAAGTTTCATGCTAATGCTTTCGTCTGCAGTATTCATACAAGGAAGAAGCAAACTTTTTCCAGTGAGCCCTCTTGTCTGTTACGGTGTTGTTCCCTCACGACTTTGAAAAACATATGAAAGTAATTCATTTAGATTGCAGTGGCCTCATTTGGTAAGCAGCCATTAATCTTCTCGGATGATAGGATCATGTAAGAACTTTCTCCACACTCCATTTTTAGACTTTCCATCACTGTGATGAAATCCAACTTATGTCATTTTGGCAGAAGCACAGCAGCCACGTGATCTGAAGTAAAAAATAAAAAAAAAAAAATAAATAAAAAAAGAAAAAAAAAAAATCACCCAAATGAAGCATGAAGATCTGATTAAACTGTCGCAATCAGATCCACTTCCCGTTTCTCAGAAAGTCATCACTAAGCGAAAGTTCATCCTTCCTCTGACGCACTCAGATTTGTTGATTAAGCATTTCCTCATCGATGCTCTGCATCAACAACTATTGTGACGGTTAGCAAAAGTATCGGTCACGGGGATTTACCAAGTACAGTCCTGTCTCAAAGGACTTACTTCCTGTCCTCCCCCTCAACAGGTGTGAGCGCTCACGCTACTCCATCCTCTAAAGAGTGGGTGCCCTTTAGCTGAAAAATAGTGGCTCATTACAGAAATAGCCGTTTGTTTATGAACCATAAAGATACATTTTTTTAAAAGTTTGTTTTACAAAAGGGCTAGGTTTGAACGTTACACCCATTTTAAAAGTAGAAAAAGTGGAATATTTTGCAGCGTATTAAAGATTTTAAGCTTGCATACCCTAATAAAGCTGAACATTTCAAAGTTTCACTGACATCTTTGTACGCGGAATTATGGGAAAGTTCCTTGTCACTAGAAAGCGTTCAGCGGGAGTGGAAAGAATAATAAAGCCTGTAAATACATGTGTGATTTGCCTTGTTTACTAATAGATAAGCACATTCATACATGGTTGTTGAATGGCTGTAATCTTTCCATCTTGTTATATGAATTTGGACAAATATTAGAACTTAGTCGGATAATATCCCTGACTAACTTGTATCTGCTTTTTTTGTTGGTACTCAGGCGAAACCTCACCAAGCTGTCTCTGATCTTCAGTCACATGCTTGCCGAGCTAAAAGCCATCTTCCCCAATGGCTTATTTCAGGGAGACAACTTCAGGATCACCAAAGCTGATGCTGCAGAATTTTGGAGACGGTCATTTGGGGACAAGTGAGTTTTTACTTTAGGTTGAAAAAAAGCGATGATAAATGTTAGATTCCTACAAACCCTTTAACTTTCTGCCCCCCCTCCCCTCCCGTGTACTGCAGGACCATAGTGCCGTGGAGGACGTTTCGTCAGGCTCTCCACGAGTTTCACCCAATCAGCTCGGGCTTGGAGGCCATGGCTCTCAAGTCCACCATCGACCTCACGTGCAACGACTACATCTCCGTCTTTGAGTTCGACATCTTCACCAGGCTCTTCCAGGTACGACTCGTGACAACAAGAGCGTTCTGGGGGACGTTACGGTATCGGCAGATCCATGTAGTTATTCAGTGAAGCACTGTCTTGAGTTATGAGTCACGTTTTAGTTTAAAGCTTTAACATTTAGAGGCCTTCACTCAGTTCAGAGGCTGCTGTGCTGCAGAAATTGATTATCTTATCGATCAAGAAAACATCAGCAGTCCTTGATTATTAAAGGTTAATGTCTCCTGTGAGTCTGATCTAAGAGCTCACTCGTGGCCTTAGATGATTATCGATCATTGATCTGGGGGATTGTTCCATTATGGAAATTGCATTAGTGTATTTTTATAGATAAATTATTAAAGGTGGCCGGATAGATCTGACTACATGTGTGTATTCCGTTCCGTTCCGTTATTCTTATAGCGTGCATGACAACATCTAGCCTTATTCTTTCAGCTGCAACTATGAAATCGATTTAAGAACATGATTCAAAGCGCTAAGTGGGCTCTCTTTCACATGGGGCGGTACCAAATAGTTTGACGATAACATTGTCCAAACATCTCCAATAACTTCAATGTGTTTTAAAATCCAGAAGTCAGCATTTATTGAGAAAAGATGGACCCAGTTTATCTTCTCTTTTCCTGGATTCACTTATGTGCGACAGCTTCTTGAGCCGCGTGTCGCTGTGCTGCGTGTTGTAGTCATGCGCTTACAGTGTAATGCATTGCCTTGCGTACTTTGCTTTGGGTACTTTTATGCTGTGGTGGATTATAGGATATAAAAGTAAGCCTTTTTAATTTGCTTCCAAATCTATTTTACACTGCTGGGGGTTCAGCTGAAAGAATAAGGCTACACTTGTCATACCAGCACCATTGAAACAGTTGGAATCTGTATGAATCTTCATGAATTATTTGTGTGTGTGTGTGTGTGTGTGTGTTGTAGCCGTGGTCGTCTCTTTTAAGGAACTGGAACAGTCTGGCAGTCACACACCCGGGTTACATGGCCTTCCTAACCTACGACGAGGTCAAGGCTCGACTGCACAGGTTCATCCACAAACCCGGCAGGTGAGACACACACACACACACAAACCTTTAGAATGACGCGGACCATGCTTCCTCGTGTTTTTAAGATAAGTCTAAAGAGGGATAGGTGAAGAATCAAAGTATAGGTAACCGCGTTAAACATGTTGCTGCAACACGCTTGTTTGAGATTTGTGTCTCCTCTCTCAGCTACATCTTCAGGCTGAGCTGCACCCGGCTGGGCCAGTGGGCTATCGGCTACGTGACAGCTGACGGGAACATCCTGCAGACCATCCCCCATAACAAACCGCTCTTTCAGGCCCTCATTGATGGATACAGAGAGGGATTGTGAGTCCCCCTGCAACACAGTGTCAATGCACCAATTTATACATTTTAGGGTACATTGAGTTATACATGCCTCTAGGGATTAGAGAAAAGATTAGAGATTGCCACAATGACTCCAGAGTAGCTCTTTTAGTCAGCGTATTGAAGGCATGTTATAGTCTTCTATTGTGTTAATATCTTGTTTAAAAACTGTTTTTTTGGATTGCTGAATGCAACTCAAATAACAAAGTAGGGTATCAATGCTAGAGATGATTGAATCTCTCTGATAACCGGGTACAAACAGGGACAGACGGCCAGACTTTGGGTTGAGTCTGGTGCACTATTGATGACTTTACACAATAAGGGTTTAAAGTCATCAACTCCCAGTGCAGCTCTACAGTTTCACTTCACTGTACGATCCACTAGGCCAAAGATCACAACAGTGGATGCTGAAGGGTCTGAAGCTAAAGGCAGAAGTAACATTACAAAAAGTCAGCACATAGAGCTTCAACAATGAGTAAAATAACCTTTTTTCCTTGTAGTCGTTTATTATAGCATGCAAAGAATGCTCCACGGAAAATATATCTTTAAAAAGTATCAAACCTTCCTCCACTGTGGCCATGAAACGCGGCTGTAAAGAAAACGTATATGCCACATATCTTCGACATGTGGCATATCTTCGATATCTTCGACATATCTTCGATATGTGGCAAACAATCATCACTTTACAAAAAAAGTTACTAAATATTTAGGAGTGCAACACAAAATATGAGGTACTGTAGGAGTGTTTGGAAGCCAACATCTAATGTCAGTGAGAGGAACTGCAGTTTAAATGCATTCAAACACCATTCAGCTGAGACAGGGATACTTGATTTTACCGCCCATCAATATTTAAAATGAAAAATAAGGGGAAAGGGATCCTCTCGTAGTGACGAATGCACAGAGAATTATGACTAATCATCATGCGTGTTTGTGTTTGCGGTGGATCTCCAGCTACCTGTTCCCTGATGGTCGCGCACAGAACCCAGACCTAACAGGGCTGTGTGAACCTTCTCCACAGGACCACATCAAAGTTACTCAGGTTCGTTTGTTTATCATCTGTAAACCAGTCACTCAGGACACTACAAGTGCAGTAGTCCCACTGCAAAAGATGCACAAGGCACATCAGTGTCTCCATGTTATGCTGCAATATAGAGCCCAGTAACAATGAATGAGTTAAACACTCTAGGTTGAGAACGGTTTGACGAGTAAGTGTCAACTACCATCTTCAATATGAACAAGTATCAATATGTCTCTTCCCCCTTAATCCCTGCAGGAGCAGTATGAGCTGTACTGTGAGATGGGCTCCACCTTCCAGCTCTGCAAGATCTGTGCAGAGAACGACAAGGATGTGAAGATCGAGCCCTGCAGACACCTGATGTGCACCTCCTGTCTCACTGCGTGGCAGGTGAGGCTATGACATTTTATTACACTGTTTTCTTGCAGCTCTGTAAATCCCGTCAGTCTGAAGGAAAGTCTCTTTCTAACTGCTGTGAACATTTATTTAAACCAAGCTCCGTGTTCGATCCGGTCTTGCTACGATTCTTTTTGGCTCTCTGGCCTTTTTTGATGAACATAAATTCTTCAACAGTGGCACTTATTTACCTCAACTGCAGGGAGAACCAGGCTTAAAAGGGATAGTTCTGGTGTTTTGAAGTGTTGTTCTAAGAGGCGCTTATCCATACTCACTGTATTACCTCCAGTAAATGACACGCCCCCTAGTTCTGAGAAGCAGATAAGAGTCAATGCACAACAGCAAAGCAACGTAGAAAATAAATCGGTGTAAGTGTACGCTATATTTATAATATTTGACGGTTTACTTTGCTATGAGACAGCAGTTTCCAACAGGCAACTGATACCATTGTATCTTCTTCAACAGAAACGCTGTTTTGATGCATATGTATCACCATTAGCTTCCTCATTGCCATTTGTTTTGATGGCTGTTAAGCTAGCGTCAATGAGACTCACCACTTCCTGCACACGTTTCACAATAAAAGCCTTCCAGCTGCTCAAAGGGCATAATCCATTTACATTTAAAACATCTAGAAGTTTGAAGTTTTTCATTCACAATTGCTAAGTAAGTCAAATAAGTAATTGACAATTTATAGGAAGTAATTATTGTAAAATTTGTGTATTAGTAGGACATGATTGTTGCTGTGGAAATTCCCCGACAACTAGGGCTTTGTTGTTTTGTTGCGAGTTATATAAATGTAATTTAAGGTGCCGTCAGAGTTCTGCTAGACTGTCCCAAGTCATCCAAAATGTTCAAAAAGCTAAAATTGAATATATATTTAAAAAAAAAAAAAAAAAAAAAAAAACTTACCAGGCGTAGGATTAGGAATTGGTAATCCGGCTTTAGTTTGATTTCCAGTCCTCTGCTCAGTAGTTTTGGTCCTCAAATCACAGTTACTTGTTCACATCACAGGGACGAGGTGCAACCATTAACGGGAGCTAAATGCTTTTTCCACTCTCGACTGAAGGCTACAGGACTCCTCCGTCTACCTCAGAAAGCATTCTCTTTCTCCTCACCCCAAACAATTCACTTCCCTTTGTTGTCCAGGCCACGCCCCCTTACACCTGTGATTCAGGAGGAAACTGATTACCTGATCAGTGTTAGCTATGTGAGACTATGCATGGCGTGGCAAACAGGTAGAAGCACTGGTGACGAAGGTTACTAATTTGTTAATTCAGAGGGATTCGACATTTTTCAATGTTGAGCTGCTTTAGTCTATCTTGCTGTGGCTCATGGGTAGACTTCAACTTCCCTGTATCTTCCTATGGGTTCTTGCTCAGTTAGAGAGATGCTTAAAGCTGTCATTTGTGTGTGTGTGAGCAAAAGCTAAGGGTGTCATATCTGACAAAGGTCTCACTTTTTAAACTTTGCTTCTTGTGTGTCTCAGGAGTCGGAGGGTCAAGGCTGCCCGTTTTGCCGCTGTGAGATCAAAGGTACAGAGCCCATCGTGGTGGACCCGTTCCATCCAAAGGCCAGCGGGGCTTCCTTTGCTGGTTTTCAGGGTTCCAGCAGAGCAGAAGCTGCCTGCAACGACGAGGAAGACGATGATCGCCTGGAGGACCACCTTGTTATGAGCAGGCTGGCCTGCACCAAGGTAAGAGGATCACACACACACACACACGTTATGATCCACAGACATCCAATCAGCAGACGCTCACCGGATTTAGTCTCAGGAATCCATGTGGGCTCATTTTAGTCACTGCTGACTAAGATAAGGTTATAGAACTGTCTTTATTGTATTTGTTTAGATTGTAGCAGTGCAATTTAACTTCTCTAAATGTAGATGTGTGTGCATGTGTGTAGGTAGAGCGCCCGCCCTCTCCAGTGTCTCAGCTGCCTCCAGTGCCCCCCAGGCTGGACCTCCTGCAGCAGAGACCCTCCAGCTCCCACAGCGCACAGACTCAGGGAGCCACAGCCAAGGTAAGTGTGTGTGAGTTTAACAGAGAGACAAAACATCTAATCTACTGCCAGTTGACAACACCGCCGTCGACCCACTACCTCCACTGCAGATGCCGGCCACTCACAGAGACAAGCCTCTACCTCTGCCTCCAGCCCTGAGAGAGCTGCCCCCTCCCCCCCCCTCCGGAGCGCCCCTCACTTGTCGGCCAGGACTCCAGACTCCAGAGGAGGCCGCTGCCCTCCACCCCGGACCAGGCCGCCTGGGCTTCCAACTACATGGTCCCGCGTCCGGCAACCAAGGCCCTGCCAGCCTTGTCCTCCACCCCTCAGAACAACGGAACCAGTGGGGAGGGAAGCAAACCCCAGGCAGCTACGAACGCCGTCTACTGCTTGGCTGCAAGGTACCGAGCTCTGCTGCTGTGAGATGGATATGTAGTTCCTGTCTTAAGTATATTTCCATTTTAAGTCCCACCCTAGGCATGTCGCTGGAAAGATATGTGAGGAAGTTAAGTGAGTCAGATCCTCTTAAATATAAAGCATGATGTGCACCCTGCTGGCATATTACAAGCAAGTTCACCCTGTTTGGACTTTTAAGTACACGATGCTGGAATACAGAAGACATTTACATGAAATAGGAACGATGCAAGTATCACCCACAACTATGCCACACGTCTCTTTCCTACGTTATTGCAAAAGTTATTACCCGTTCAAAATCTCACCACGCTTTGTGTTGTCTGTATTTGATCAGATCTGTGCCAGCGTCGGCGGCGTCGGGTGGGGAGAAGCCGTTGTCTGACTGTGAGGAGAATGAGTACATGAGTCCCACCTCTCTCCCTGCTGCTGGGGCCTCCTGGGTCATAACGGGCTCCTTGGTGCCCCCGCCTCCGGTCCAGGCGAACCACCACAACGACATCAGGTAGACAGGAGAACCAGCGGTGATGCAAATGCTCCCTGGGTCCATTCATTATCCTGATATGATGATATAACAGCACTAACATGCCCATAAGGTTTTGCAGCTCAGTGCAGTTTGGCCTTTTTTTGTCTGATTGTAATTATCCACCTGGCCAAGTATAAATGTTGCCTTAAAGTCTTTTTTGTGCGCAGGTTTAGCCGCAATAAGTAAAACCGGAGTAAATGCTGCAATAATGTATCTGGAGTCTTTTTGTTTTGGTCCACCAGAGGGCTCTGGAGCCTCAGTTTTGTTTGCCCATGGAGGTCCCAGTCCTAAACCCACAAATACCTCCCTCCCACTTATTTGCTGTGTTTCACCTCCTTTGTTTGAATAATTTAAAGGGGATGACGCAATGTGTGACAACAAGGCAGCGATGTAACGCACGCTTGTTGCGTTGATGAAGTGATGAAAGAGTCCTAAAGTACAGGAGAGGAAGAATGAATAGAGAAGCTTCTGAAAAGATAGAACTAGTGAGCTGTATGTTACGGTGCGAGGCTAAAAGTCAAATACATCCCTAATCATACGTGTTCAGACCTGTGATGAATGTTTTATAGACTTAAATGCTTTATTCTGGTCAAGTTGCTCTTAATATTTTTTTGTTTTACTTTTTTTACTGCACATAAAGTGACCACTAGTAGGGTTCCAAATTGTTATTTGATTCTCTCTCCCCTCGTCTCAGCAGCGAGGTGGCCAACAGTGACTCCGAGGAGCCCATAGTCTATGAGTCCATGTGTAACATCCAGGCCCAGGCTGGTTCCTGTGACACGGCACAGGCCTCTGAACTGGGTAACACTCACACCCAGTTATAGCCATTATATGACATTACTTTTGTTCTGGCCGCTCCGTATGTGAGCTGTGTGTTGTAATATTGACTACAGGCGTTTGTTTTTCAGACCAACCTCAACATACAGCTGTGGCTCCCCAGGACAAGGAGGAGGAGATCATTGAGGAGGATATTTACGAGTACGACTGTCCCAGACCGGTCCTCCCTCTCGCCCCCACCAGAAGAACCATGTCGGATATGGGCGGTCCCTCAGCGGCCTTCAGCAGTCTCAGCATCGACAGTGCAGTAGACGCCAGTATGTATTTCTACAAATTGTTTTTCGCTTTTTATCTGCTGTTTTAAGGTAGAATGCCACCAAGTGTCTGGCTGCTGAGGCAAAACATATTTAAATGTTCTTTACGGTTGTTGTTCTGTCTTTTGGATAAAGTTTGTAGCCAGCCATCATTATTACAACCCCCATCATAGTGTGATCCATGCTAACGGGACAAGATGTTGTCGGTATCTGAAGCGTTCTGGTTTCTGTTTGTCATCCGAGTAGTCTTGACCAATCACATTCAAGCAGGCTTTGGTTGAATGTAAAACAACCTGTGTGGAGAACAAAAGAGGCGGGACGCAGTTGCCAAAATGCAACCCCAGAATCCACCGGTTCTAACGATGATAAAATATTTTTTATTTGTTTAAAATGTGATCAATTCGGTCGTACACTTTGCTAATCAGACTGAACAATGTGCAGCGCACGACGGATATTCGCTGACTACACCGGAACCCCAGAAATATGGCGGTAATATAAAACATAAGGCTTATCCGTCTGAGATTGGTATTAGAATAAATCTACAATCGACTGAGGAGTATTATCCATCTGTTTTCACTTCTCTGACCCCCCAAAACCTGGTATTCCCTCAGGTACTTTTCCCCCACTCTTACTGACCGTTGCCTACTCACCTGTGTATTTCTAGGTATGTTTGCAGCAGGAGCCGAACCTGAACGTCCCCCCAAACCTCTCCCACGGCGAGCCAACTCCGACCGGCGGCCTCGGCCTGTAAACCGGGAATTTCCTGCTCCATTGCCGGACCTCCCCGGTCCCTCCTCTGCTTCCTCCTCTCCTCCTCCTCCTCCTGGAAGCCAGACCTTAAACGGGGAGATTGAATGCTTGGTGTCCCAGGGCTACTCCATTCAGGACATCCAGAAAGCCCTGCTGATCGCCCAGAACAACCTGGAGACGGCCAAGAACATCCTGCGAGAGTTTGTCTCCATCGCCACATAGTCGCTGCAGGCACACCCCCCTCTCTATCTCTATCTCTGTCTCGTCTCTGTCTCACTCTGTGCCATTATCATGGATAGCATTTACCAAGCACTTTCCTGCAGGGCCACAAGTACTTTACTCTGAAGAGTGAAGTAAAGTAGCTGCGTTCACGTTATATCAGAAGACATTATCTGCAAGTTGTAGTCTTTGAAAAGACCCAAAGTCATTTCTGCGGCAGGTATTACTTGCTTTTCTAAGTGGAGTTTTGTGTTAAAATGTATTATTTTAATTATCTTGGACTACTGTTATGCCAATGCCAATTGTTTTGACATTGAAGCCCTTAAAATCTCTTGTTTACTCGTAATCGCCACTTGACGATTGAGGTTTTTTTGGCTCCCTTGAACAGAAGTATCCGTTGGTCAGTCCAGTTTGGGTTCACGAAGCAGCTCAGTCGAGTCCGATATGACCTGAACGCAGCATACACGGAGAATGGAAGCCTTTTTAATGTGAGCTCTCTGTAGCCAAGTTCTGACCCCGTTGTACTTCGCTGAGGTCCACTCGTGCTGTGGCATCGTTTCCCCCCCTCAGTCCAGAGTACCTTCTCTCATTACGCTAAGTGTTTGAAGCTACAGTGATCAGTAGAAGGACCCCGCGGATAGTCGCTTCTGACTCGGTTCCCGTTCGGTTTTGGTGCTTTTTACGGGCTTCTTGGCAAATTTTGTGGCGTACGAATATGTAGCGACGCTAGTTCTGTCGGAAAATTTGTGATTAACGCTGTTGTGTGTGTGTGTGTGTGTGTGTGTGTGTGTGTGTGTGTGTGTGTGTGCTCAATGCTGATGAATGTGAATGTTTAGTCGCAGTGCAGTATTGCAGGGCTTCGTTTCGTACGCGTCGCTGTGGCCTCGCTCCGTATTTTGTTTCGATGGTATTTGACCACTTGAACTTGACTCCATATTTCCTCTCAGCTCACGGTTCAATAATGGTTCTATAATGAAATAACAAGATTTAATGTTTAAGTACTCTCATAAATTGTTGTGCTGAGTGTAGTACTAACTGGCTGGATTTTCAGGAGTCTAGTTTGTCATTTAATTCCATGATTGCCTGCCACCGAAGGCTGGTCTATTTACTGTAACGCTTCTGTTTAATCTCATGGTGTCTTACTAACAAGCAAAAGGACTTTAAAGGGATAGTTCAGATAGTTTGAAGTGGGGGGACGTATGAGGTACTTATCCATAATCGATCATTTTGCCCCCAGTTGGGAGAAACAAACGGGAGTAACGGCACAGGAGCAAAGTAATGTACTACTGAGGACGAGCTCAGCAGCTAAACATATTTTAGCCACAATATCAATTATTTCGAGAGTTTTCACTGCTTTACTTGATGTTATATATGCTCTCTTCAGAGCTACTAGACTCCATTGACAAAAACAGTCATTGTCTGTGTTATCTTGCAAAACACAGGAGTTGCTGGTCTACCGCCGCCTCCTTTGGTTAGTTTTTGTGTTATTGTGTGACTTTTGTAAATCCGAAACAACCCTTTAAAACACCAAAGTCACACAATTACACAAACTAACCAACCGAGCGAGGCAGCGGTAGACCACAAACTCGTTTGTTCTGAGAGGTAAGATGAGAGCATAGAGAATGGCTTCAGGTCCCTGTCTCAAAGGGCTGTTGTCTGAAGGTAAAGCGGTGAACATACTCTAAAGATAGCGTACACTTTAACCGGTATAGGTTGTTGTCGGCGGCTAAACATTTTGCCACAGCGGTGCATTGCTTTGCTCCTGTGCCGTTACTCCTATTTGCTCCTCCGTACTGTAGGTAATACAATGAAAACAAGTGCCTCATGCAAACCCACTTCTAAAAATGTGAACTATCCCTTTATCGTGTCCCGTTAGCTTTCCTCTCACATGTTGATGTGATTAAGCTCACATTATGTACAGACAGCTGAGGAATCAGATGATGGAGGGATATACATGGAGCCCTAAAGCAAAAACACAGACGGTGGTCATGAGGACTCAGGCACTCGGTAACACGCCAGGGTAGAATGTAACGAACAGACGCTGAAGCAGACATTATGTAATGTTGGCCGTGTTTGTGGACGAGCATTCACTAATGACACATTATTACAGAAACATTCCAATGATTGGATTTTCCTGCTTATCGTTACCTTACCGACATTAGAGTTTAAAGATCACTGTTGCAATGCCACGGTACAAAGATATTAGATTACATGATTGACAGAAAAATGTACCTGCAATTATTTTTGATATTGTGAAAATATCAAAAGCTCCAGCACCTCAGTTGTAAGGATTTTGTGGTTTTATTTTTGTCTTATGGGATAGTGACTCGATAATTTGGGGGG
>NW_022280814.1:14126-18576 GCF_004355925.1 Anarrhichthys ocellatus | reverse complement strand
GCTAGTCTAGTTCTAGTCTGGTCTAGTTATATTCTAGTCTAGTTCTAGTCTAGTTCTAGTCTAGCTCTAGTCTAGTTCTATTCTAGGCTAGTCTAGTTCTACTCTAGGCTAGTCTAATTCTAGTCTAGCTCTAGTCTGGTCTAGTTCTATTCTAGTCTATTCTATTCTGGTCTGGTCTAGTCCTAGTCTAGTTCTAGTCTAGTTCTATTCTAGTCCAGTTCTATTCTGTTCTAGTCTAGTTCTGTTCTAGTTTAGTTCTAGGCTAGTCTAGTTCTAGTCTAGTTCTGTTCTAGTCTTGTTCTAGTCTAGTTCTAGTCTAGCTCTAGTCTAGTTCTATTCTAGGCTAGTCTAGTTCTAGTCTAGCTCTAGTCTAGTTCTATTCTAGGCTAGTCTAATTCCAGTCTAGCTCTAGTCTAGCTCTAGTCTGGTCTAGTTCTAGTCTAGTTCTAGTCTGGTCTAGTTCTATTCTAGTCCAGTTCTGTTCTAGTCTAGTTCTATTCTAGTTCTAGTCTAGTTCTAGTCTAGTTCTAGTTTAGTTCATCTAGTTCTATTCTAGTTCTACTCTAGGGCTAGTCTAGGTCTGTTCTAGTCTAGTTCTAGGTCTAGTCTAATTCTAGGCTAGTCTAGTACTAGTCTAGGTCTAGTCTAGTTCTAGTCTAGTTCTAGTTCTAATCTAGTTCTAGTCTTGTTCTAGTCTAAGTCTAGTTCTAGCCGGAGAACCACAGAGACGCTGACGGACTCCAGATCCTGAACGAGGAGACGTTTCCTCAACGTGTTTTGTTTTTTGAGCAAACAGAACAGCTAACAACAAACGGACCTTCATCCTCTCAGTTCGTCCTCATCCGGAGTATTTTGGCGTTTAGACACAACAGTGATCTAAATGTAGGACAAAGGGTTTTGTCTGTGAATTTATAATGTTTATTTGTGCAGTTTGTTGGTTCTAAGCTTGAGCTGAAATAGAAGAGAGCAAAGTAAAGTTCTGCTGTGACGTATTTTAGACTCAACATCAGCTCAAGTGAAAGATGTATTTACAGTATTTCCACCTCTCTGACGGGGAACTGAAGCGTTACCTGAGCTCTCTTCAGAGCCACCAGACTGCATCAATGAAAACAGGGATTCCACCTCAGAACTCAGAGTTACTGGTCGTCTGCTGCTTTGATCAGTTTGTTGGTGTTATTTGTGACTCTGGTGTTTTAAAGGCTGAACTCAGATTCACCACAGCAGCAGAGTAGCATGAAGTAACGACAGAGTGAGGCGGCGGTGGACCAGCAGCTCCTGTGTCCTGAGAGGTAGAATGATCGTCTGGGGTCTTTGAAGAGAGCACAGATTCCCTGCTCGTCCAAACGAGAAGCATTGACCGTCTACTGCATTAATACACTGATCCTGGATCAGTATCTCACACAACCCCACTCCAAACATCAGAGCTGAATGTCGTACTCGTAGTGTTAGAGAGACGGAGGAAAGCTTACCGGACTATTTATTCTACTTTAATGTTACGAGCAGCCGAACTTCAACAATCCTGTTTCTGTCCACAATATCTATTCAGACCTAAAATGTCCCCAGATTATAGTGAAGGGACATAGAGGACAATGTATCAGGATCTCACGCACAACGCAGACAGAAGTATGTAAACTATATAAATATATATAAACAGTGTATATTAATGACGATGTACTGCTACACATTAACTGTTTAAACACATAATGTTCTACATGAAGGCCTCAGTGGAAACACACACATGACACTCACATGACACACATGACATGGACCTTGTTTAATACATCATGTAGAGCTGATCATTATTATTCATCCGTGCGTATTAAAGAACTCTATCTGATCTAGATTCTGTGTTTTATGAACTTTTGTGTTTTCTCATCAGAAAAATGAAAACTGTTTTAACTTCTCAACTTTAATAAGATTTGAGATCAAGAAATGAATTTATCTTTCTGTGAATGTTGTAAAATAAAAAAATGAAATAAATATTTAAGGGTTTTAATATTGTTTGTGCAACATAATCACATTGTGCTTTGTTTTGTTTTCTACCAGGTAGAATAACACGTTTCATGTGTTTAGAGCTGTTAACAGAGTATTGATGTTGACTGTTGGAGGTTAATCTGGTTGATTTAATTGGTGACGGAGGATGTTACTCAGTGAACAAAGAGTTTTCGATCATAAGACATGAATCCTCCACAAAGCCTCCTCCAGCAGAGTCTCTGTCTGTCAGCATGACACTCAATGCAAAGAAGATATCACTGATGAGATCCATCCGTTCTGTGTGAGCGGTGGAGGATCCGTCCTCACCACGGTCACACATCCATCAAACATTCAGATCGAGTAAAGATGACGAGTTGACGGATGTGAATACCATCAAAGTCCACAACTTCTGGTTCCAGAAGCACAGACAGCTGCGTGGTTGTCGGACATTTTGTGGACCTAAACAACCAAACTGACCTGAGTTACTGTAGCAAAGAAAGCTGTGACAGAAGAACCTGAAACCAGATGAGACATGTTCACCCTGTCCTCAGAAGAGGAGGCTTTAAAAACAGCTGATGAAGCTCGATGGGCTCGATGGGCTCAAGGAGCTGCAGATGTAGGGAGAGTTAAAGGGACAGAGCCGGTATATTTGAAGCACTATTAATATCAGGTGTAGTCAGAGAATGTCCAGACTCGCCATGTAACGCTCCTCAGTTTCCAGTTAAAGAGCAGAAGCATCCAGCGGCTGGAGGATGGCCAGAGTAGATCTACAAGCAGTGAATAAAGCAGCGGTACCTGGAGCTCCATAGAGACAGACCCGCACACTTTACTGCATGAAATGAATCCTGAGTGTGAATACTTCTCTGTGATAGATCCAGCAAACGCCTCTTTCTCTGCACTAGTGCATGAAGTTCTGTTTGCTTTTCAGTTCAATGGGAATAAATATACGTACACGGATTCCTCCGGGTTATTGTGAACGTCCAACTATATTCTCTCAAGTAGCAGCTAATGTAGCTAAACTCCACCAGGGAGTCAAATCTGACTTTTTGTCATTTTGACATTATGGAATGTTCCAAAACTCAAGAGAAATGCAAAGAAGATTCTCTTGCACTTCTGTCCTTTGTGAACCGCAAACATAACTGTGGAGAGAAAAAGTAAAATACATAAACGGTCCAGAAACGGCCGCTCACTAGATGAAGAGAGAAGAGAAGCCAAAACATCAAACAAAGAGACAAATGATGTCATTTTTAGGAATGACTAACTCCTGCAGAAGCTGGGTTCCAAACGATGCTGAGATGGTAAATCCCTTATCAGAACTGATGTATGATGAGCTTACGGCAGCACATGATAAACTGAGCTGGACTCCTGAAGCAGAGGAAGCTTCTGGTAAAGAAAATGCTGACAAGTTCATCTGTGGTAGGTTTACCAAACTATAAACAACATTCACACAGACAGTTGATTGTAGAAGTTTTATGACATCTGTGTTAACCCAAGAACATGGAGGAAGACACGGACCTAAAGCGTTCGATTCCTCTCAGCTAGATTCTGTTGCTCGAGCCGTCTGTCTACAAGCTGTAATCGCAGCATCAACGTCTGTACAGACATCTGCACCGATAGAGTTGTTGAACCCTTTAACACTGAAAGTACCACACAGTTTCAGCTCTACTTCTGCAAAATAAAATAATGTACATGTCACCTGAACGACATCTCTCATGCATGGCAGCGTTGCTCTCACAAGCTCGTTTGACTATTGAAAGATGTAAAACACTGAATCCATCCACACTGTGACCAGCAGCTGAGGAAGGGACACCACATGACTAGAGCTGCAGCTGAAAGTCGTGTGTTACCAAGAAGTGGAGCAGCTCCTTCCTATCTCCAGGCCACAGTCAAGCCCTACACCCCGGCCCGACCTCTTCGCTCTGCTGCCTCGGGGCGATCGGTCGCCCCGCCGCCCAGAGGTCCCTGCGGCCGATCGACCCGGTCGCGGCTGTTTCCTGTCCTGGCCCCTCAGTGGTGGAATGAACTCCCCACTGACGTCAGGACGGCAGAGTCGCTGCCCATCTTTCATCAGGCTGAAGACTCACTTCTTCAAGAAGGCCTAGCCTTAGCCTTCCACTTAGCATTTACTGTATTCATACTAGCTTGTTTCTGTACTTCTGCTCTGCTTTATGCTCTTAGATGCTTGTTTGAAGGAGATGCACTTATGACTTCTGGTGACTCGTAGTTCTCTTGAATATGTTGAATACACTTATTGTAAGTCTCTTTGGATAAAGGCGGCTGCTACATGACTGTAATGTAATGTGATGTAACTGATCTAACAGACACATTTAAAGATGCAGATGTGACTGTTCGTTGATGGCTCATGTAAGAATAATCTAGATGGCACAAATGCAGCAGGGTATGCAGTAATACGGGGTATGCAGTAATACGGGAATGCAGTAATACGGGGTATGCAGTAATACGGGGTATGCAGTAA
>NW_022280814.1:8398-14116 GCF_004355925.1 Anarrhichthys ocellatus | reverse complement strand
CCAACCACACAGAGATGTGATCTTACACTTGATGCAGTACAGTTGCCTCAGGAAGCAGCAGTCTGTAAACACAACACACACAACGGGAACTGATGAGGAAGCTAAGAAAGCTGCACAGAAACCACACGACCAGCTTCCTCCTGAAGTGCAGCACCTCGACCATGAAATCTTAAAAACATGCAAACAAATGCTCCAGAACAAGAGAGCACTTACTGGCAAAAACAAAACTGCAAAACAGACAGCGATGGGTTCTGGAGATGAGCTGAAGGCAAACTAGTACCAAAGACTTCAGATACCCACGGGTCAGAGCATGTCTCCACAGGAGGGATGGAACCGATGATAAACAGTCTTTACAGCAGATGGCTCACAAACTACTCAAGCTATGTTTGTCTAGCATGCTGTATGTGCAAAACATAATCCTCAAGGCCAACAAAGACCAGCGAGGGGTAAACTACCAGAACCAGAACATCCATTTCAACACATTTGCATGGACTTCATTGAACTAAACCAATAACAGACAGATGTTCTGAATGGATCGAGGTATTTCCAACCAAACACCAGATGCTATCACGGTAGCTAAAGCCCGAACAAAAGACATTATACCAGAATATATTTATTGTGATAACGGTTCACACTTTGTCAACAAAATAATAAAAGATTTGGCTGAAGTATTTGGAATAAACATGAAATATAATTTCTCTGATCAGTCAGCAGGGTTGATTGAAGGAACAAAATCAAATCAAAAGTGAGATAAACGATGGCTGAGACAGGAAAGAACTGGTACAACGTTTAGCTCCGGTAATGCTTAGTATGCACATCGTAGTAGAGTATTACTATACTATAATTAATAACTAATTAAGACTCGATGGCAGACCTCACTATCTCACCCAACTTAGACTTAGTCAGACAAGATGAGCACATGGGAGGAAATACAGCAGAAAACATGTTAAAAAGAAAGAAAAGAGATTACTTCTTCTGTTGTTCTCCCCACTCAGGACGAGTCTAGTCCAGTCCAGACCAGGAGACTGGGTCCTCATCAAGGTCATCAAACGGACCACAACCCACATACTCCGCTCTGCTGCTCATCCCACACATGAGGCCTTTTAAAAGGGAAATCAAGAGGCTTTCCAACGGTAGAAGATTTATTGCCAAAGAAGCAACAAAGACATAATCTACCAAACACACATGTCCTTACTTCCTGTGCTATGTTTATATTCATAGACGTTTTTATTAATTGTTTTATGTATTTGGAGTTATATTTAAAACACGTATCCAATGCTTACTCTTTGCCTTATTATGTATTTGCATTATTATCATGTGTTATATTCAGTATAAACAGGGGACATGTTGGAGAAATACAGAATATGTGCATAATGCTTTTCCATGATGCTTAGAAACAGACTGTTTCAATACAGCCGTGACCTTTCAACCCACAGAATGTCTTGGAAGACGGATAACGCACCTGCACTCAGTCCAACCATCGACGTCTGTTTCAGAGGAAGAACCGGTTCAAACCTGTTCAACCCTTCACCCTGTCATGAAGCTGTGTCTATCTCAGTGTGTGAAGGACAGAGACTGAGAGACAGACTGTGATACAGCTCTGCTCCTTCCTGCAGGAATACATCTCCTGATTATTGATTTCACACTTGGTGTCGAGTATTATTTTTCGAACATCCCGGCATTAATAATGTACTTTCTGTGTTCTGGACGGATTATAGTTCACTGTAATGGCTGCTGTCAGGTTGAAGGACTTCTCTCATACATTTACATGAAAAATGGGGAAAACCACATGTGCTGATGAAAATCACTGATGATTAAAAGCCACAGAACAGACACTTCATTAACTTGTTGATTTTATTTTCAACCGCTGTTTCGAAGGTCACAAATGTAAGGACCAGGAGCCCACCGGTGGGTCCTGCTGCTGGGCCTCGTGGGGCTGATTGAAGGGCTTTTCAGCCGCGTTCAATGAAGGGAAAGTAGCAGAAATATGACTTTATAACAGTTATATGTTATGTTTATTATTTACAACATTTATTTATTTAATTTAACTTTGTTAACTGAAAACGCACAACTTTTACTTTGAAGGCGAGCTGACTTCCTTCACTCACTTTTCATTCTTAAAGTCTAATAACAGAACGAGCTGAGCTTTGGTGCACGTGATCATTCAATGCGATGATAACACAGAGAAGACAAAACGTGAACGTTGAGGCAGCATCGGCTGTGAACACGACCTCACACGTAGCAGAACACATTCACATGAACACAAGTAGACCAATGAGGTTATTAATAACAATGAACTGACATTGTTCATGATACAACGTGAACGATGGGAAATCAATTATACTTCATGCACGGACCCCCGTCCCGCTATTCAACTTTAAATAATGCTAATACTAACAATCCAGTATTTCAGATGACTGAATCACTTAGTCTGACCAAGTGTTGATTAGACGTTACACAAAATGTACATTTTAAATACACATATTTAATTATGTGCAGAGTCTTTTCTTTCTTTCTTGGTTCCTCCATCACAGACCGACTCTGTGTCGTCATTACGGGAATATAATTAAGATTCATCAGACGTTTGGAAAACACGTTTTTCACTTCCCTCACGTTCAAAAACAACTTTGACATTTTACAAGATTTTACAAGATTTTCTCTTGTGAGATGAGGAATATTTCATAAATATTCCAGAGTTAAACTTTCTGTATCTCAATGGCAATGAAGCTGAGGTGATTTCATTGATCATACATCAGGATGGACCTGATTGTGTTGACGGTGACGGTGACGGTGAAGAAGAGGGTGAGGAGTGTTAGACAACATGTTAAATATGTCAGCACCTGGAGAGATTTCTGCAGAATAGATGATGTAATGTGGGCGTGCATCTTCCAGAGAACAGTTGAGAGGTTGTTGTCTTGAGTCCTCATATAACCTAAGAGGGTTAGTTCCTCCTCCTCCCTTGTTTCCTCTTCCTTCTTCCTTCGACTATTTAAAATTTTCCTCCAAGAAAAATCAGAAAGACCTTTTTATTTGAGTTTATTTAATGTTGACTGTCACGACCCGGCTCAAAAAGTTGTAACATGAGGGAGACAAGACGAGTGATAAAAGTAATAAATAGACATTTATTTAAAGTACAACTAACTAAACCTAACTAACTAACTAACTAAACAATCAATCAATCAATCAATGCCTGCCTGCCTGCCTGCCGTCCACAGCCAATGAAGAGGGGCAGCCTTTATAGCTGACACGTCCAGCAGGCTCAGGTGTGGCTCATCAGCAGCAGATTACCATCCTGTGTCCTGGAAACAGGACACAGAGCCCTGGTGGAAGGGAGGGGTCGTCACAATGACAAACTGTATATATTATATCATTATATATATAATGCAGCACAAAACAACATACAATGATCTTCAGATCTCACATAAAGATATTGTAATATATCATAATATAATAACATTGTTCTCCAGATTCTCAGGCAGTCACACTTTATGGTTTATGAAAAGTTCAAAGTCATCTTTTGTCACGTGCACTTTAAAAACACGAGCATTGTTGACATCCTAAACTACAACACCCATGATGCATCGGGAACCCAGAGCTCTCTCGTGCGCACGAACCTGCCGAGTGAACCCGAAGACTTCCCGACAGAAGAGCGCGAGGCGGAAGCTGAGAACCGAAAGTGTTTCTGGTGAGTTGGTCCTCGCGCGATCAGAAGAAGTTAAAAGGTCCGCAAAACGAACGTCACCGAGCAGTTTGACTTCCGGTCGACTTCAACAACGATGAACGTGCTTCTTCTCGCGTGCCTCTGTCTCCTGACTCGGTCTGTGACGACGACTGATGGAGGTGAGGACATATAAATATTTATATACATATATATATATATGTGTACAAATATATATTTATATCTACAAATATATATTTATTTATTATCATAAATCATTTTATATATATATATATATAAATAAATCTACATGTGTTATCAGTAGTCATTATATATATGTGTATATGTGTGTAATGCAGGTCGCTGATTGATTATTGATTATTGATCAGCAGCCTCCTCGCGCTCCCTTCAGTTCTTAGAGCTGCAGCGTTTCTCAGGGCGTCGACCTCCTGCAGAGAAACAAGAGCTGCTGTTTACGAGCTCACGATGTGCACACTGAAGTATTCACATGTGTACTGCAGTACAAGTACTAATACCTCACTCAGAAATACTACACTACCAGTAAGAGTACTAATACCTCACTCAGAAATACTACCAGTATGAGTAGGCTAAAGTATTGATTGATCAGTAAAATGATATAAATGTAGTTAAAGTATTGATTGATCAGTAAAATGATATAAATGTAGTTATAGTATTGATTGATCAGTAAAATGATATAAATGTAGTTATAGTATTGATTGATCAGTAAAATGTTTTCCTGATCTATCAGGTGTTTATGGATTAATATTCCTGCTGCATTAATGAGCTGCATGTTAACTCTTTTATATCCGGTCGGCTGGTTTATTCTCCATCAATGCTTCATATTCYATCAGATCATCACCTGTTTGCAGAGAACAGATTCAAATATGAAAACTAACTAAAGATGTAAAAAGTACAATATTTTCCTCTGAGATGTATCAAGAAGCAGAAACATGTAAATACAATTAAATATAAAGTACAAGTACTTGGAATATGTACAGTACTTGTCTGAGTAGATGTACTTTGATACATTTCATCAACAATACTAATTATTGTTATAATTTGATTATTCTTTATTATTATTACATTTTTTTAAGTGTGATACTTAATAATAATAATGTTAGTAATGTTAATTATTATTATTATTTTAATAATAATAACAAATAATAATTAAATAATGATAATACAATAATAATAATAATGAAATGATAATAATAGTAATAATGAAATGATAATAGTAAAAACAACAATAAAAACAATAATAATAATAATAATACTAATAATAATGCAATAAGAAGCAGAGGACGTTGTTTCTTCTTCCTGATGAACTCCAGTTCTTTTCTTCTTTTTCAGTTAGAATAAATAGAATAGAATCAATAGAAGCCATTGGTCTCGTCCTGCTGGTCTGCTGTCAGCAAACACCTGCAGGATCAAACATGTTTAATATGTCAGCACCTCTGGAGAGATTTCTACAGAATAGATGATGCAACGTGGGCGTTCATCTTCCTGAGAACAGTTGAGAGGTTGTTCTCTTTTGAGTCCTCACATGAACTCAGAGGTTTTTGTTTCCTCCTCGCTCTCTTGTTTCCTCTTCCTTGTTCCATCCTCTTCTTCATGTGTTGAGTGAGCAGACAGAGAGTTGGATTAACAGCCGAGTCACTGTTAAAAAATCAGGATTAGGTCAAATAAATGTTAAAAAATATGAAGATATGTAAAAACCTAACATGAAATAATATGTAAATATACAATCTGGAGGGAAGTGCAAAATGATTTTCTGATGACAAAGTGAAAGACGAGCTCAAAAAACAAGGAAAGTTTCTTGTTGAATCATAAGTTGCTGCAACAACAAACTTCCATTCGTCTGTCTGAACTTAAAACTCTGCATGTCGACATTCTGATGAGACGTTGAGGTGAAAGAGCTCGATGTTAAAGATCCACAACAAAACACACACCCGCTCTCACTTTACCCAGCATGCCTCTGGTTTCTCAGGTGTGTCACCTGCTGTCTGCTCTCACTTTACCCAGCATGCCTCTGGTTTCTC
>NW_022280814.1:5841-8388 GCF_004355925.1 Anarrhichthys ocellatus | reverse complement strand
CTCTCACTTTACCCAGCATGCCTCTGGTTTCTCAGGTGTTTCACCTGTGAAGTCCCTGCATGTTTTAAATGTGCTGCTGAAACGTCTCATGTTGACGGTGTGAATGACTACAGGACTCTGTTTCAGAGAAAACTCTGAGTTAGTTAAACCTGAGATGAGGAAAACTCTGGGTTATGTAATTCAGAGTTCAGGGTTAGTTCAGGATTATGTAACTCAGAGTCAAGAGTTAGTTCACTCAGAGTTCAGTGAAAAGTGTCTTGTTGTATCATAAGTTGATATTTTGTTCCAACAAACTTCCATTCGTCTGTCTGAACTGAAACTCTGCTTGTTTTTATCTTCCAGGACCAGAAGTCATCAAAGTGGAACAAGACAGTGATGTGATCTTACCTTGTTCTCTCAGCAACAAGCAGGACATCACAGCAGCTGTCTTTGACTGGAAGAAAGTAGCTCAGAAAGGTCAACGTCAGAAGGAGGTTTTCTTTTATAATGCAGGTGTTCATTACAACAACGGTAAAGATGGTCAGAGTGAGCAGTTCAGAGGACGAGTCTCACATTTTGAAGATGAACTGAAACACGGGAACGCCTCCATAATCATCACAAATACCAAGATGGCCGACAGTGGACACTACACCTGTGCTTTTCCACGTCTTCAGACACCTCAAACTTTCTACATTGAGCTCGTTGTTGGTGAGTACTTTAATTAAACCGTTCAAGATGTCCGCTCATGTTCTGAAATGAAATCGCATCAGATTTCTATTGATGAAATCTGATGTGAACACTTGTAAGATCTGTGAACGTTAATCAGTTTCAGATGGAAAAATAAATTGTTAAATTAACATGGAAACACATTCAGTTTCATTGTCTGATGATATCTCACACGCATTCTGACTCATGTTCTGTTTTGCCTTTTAGATCCTGTCTTAACCTCTTGAGGCTCATTTTGAGTTTGTGTATTTCTGTCTCTTAATATCAACACATTTTAATCTGTATAACATCAGGACCACGAGGAACTGATGCATGTAGATTACATGACTGTGAAGAAAACACTCATTGGGTTTCATTCGGTGTGTTGATCTCACTTTAGGCTCTGAAAGAGTTCACTGGTAAAATAATAAACAGGACAAAACAGAAGCTTTCTTGTTTTTTTGCTTTCACTTCATGTTTTAAATACAGTAAATCAGTCTTAATAAGGGCCATCAGGCTGAAATTCACAGGATCTCTCCCTCAACGTGTCTATTATGTTTGTACCAAATTTTAGGTTGATTGACAGAAGCGTCTCTGAGATATTTTAGAAAATGCAGTACAGAGCATCTCCAGCAGAGGACTCCAGAGCTCTCTTAAACAGTTTTAAAGTTACCAAATAATGACAATAAATATCTTTATGATTCTAAAGAAATGTCCCTGAGTGTTCAATGTGGCTATTATAATATGTAGTTAATATTTAAATATAGATTTACGTATTGATTATGCGTGAATCACGCCTCCATAAACATATAAATACAGTTTCTCTGTTGTGTGGGAGTCTCACCACCGCAGGAAGTCCCGCTCCGCTCACTTCCTTATATGGTCATGCAGGTAATTTAACTGGCCACAGACTCAGCGTGTTTTCACGGTGCTGACTCCCCATTGGATGAAAGCAGCTGTCAATAAGACACACGTGGAGCGCACTTAAAGATGCACTGCTGTGATTGGTTGATTGAGTTAAAGGTCCGGTAGGTACGTCACTTTAGATCGTAGAAAGATGCTGATTGGTTTATTTTGTTCCGGGGCGTTTCCTGATTTGAGAGATGCTGAACATCATTGGTCAAATGTTTTGTAAATACTTTAAATTAACAGAAGATACGTTGTTGTGGAAGTTTTGACTTGCGGCTCTAAAACTAAACGAGGAACACAAACCACTCTTATTCTCGTTGTTTCTACTTCCGGTTGAACTTAAACAGGTAACTTTAATCGGTGAACTTTAGTTCTTTAAGACGAGCCGCTGTTTGTCTTTAAATGTCTGTTTTATGAACTATAAATACATTTTAACTGCGGCTCCACAGGCTAGCAGGTAAGACGCTAACTGTTTACTGCCGTAAAGTAAGACGCTACGGTTTTCGTGTCGTAAATCCTGTCGTTAGATCCTTAAACGCGTGTAAAAAACGAACTTCTAACGGTTCAAACGAGCTATAAAGTGTCTGCACTGACTTCTACCGTCGACATGAAAATATGTATTTTATTTATTTACTCATTTCACATGTGAAGCTCGGGTCGCGTGCAACCTCCGCGCTTTATAACGTTAAAAGACAGATCAGCAGAAAACATCCCAGGTGAGTCCTGATGACGTCACTCTCTACTGTCACATGTATGACTTCATTTAAAGCACTTAAACTTCACTTTGGACTCTACTTTAGTGTCTTTACTCAGAGTTCAGGTTCTGAGTCTTTACAGAAAGAATAAATGTAGAATAAACTGTTAAAGATAAGATATTAATAATAATAATTAATAATATGGACCTGCAGTCAAGTATAAGTATAATAATAATAGTTAGGTGCAGGAAAGTACATG
>NW_022280814.1:0-5741 GCF_004355925.1 Anarrhichthys ocellatus | reverse complement strand
TATATACAAACATCTCTTAAGTTTGTGTCAATAAAGGTTTATTTAAAAATTTAAAAGCGTTTTTTATAACGAGTAGAAATAATATTTATTGTACATTGTTCACACTTTTTTGTCCATCACAATGAAAACAACTCATTACAAACTTCATCCACTGAATCTTTAATTTAAATAAATATAATTCAAACTAAACATTGTTATTAAACAGCTCAGGAATAATAACATAAATCTTCATCTTCAGTTCAAGCTGTTATAGAGATGTTATGTTATGTTTAAAACTTATATTTTGCAAAAATAATATTATAAAAGTAAAAGACAACACTCTGGTCAAATCTTTCATGAATATAGTTCAACATATTGTCTGATTTATTTTCCATTAAGGCAGCATGATAAAACACAGTTAAGACACGATGACATCAGTGGTCTGCATACCTTTAGAAGAATCTTTATTTTATATTTCATAACTAGATTTAATGTGCAGATTTAATGTAACATTTACAGTCAGTTTAAAGGTTTTAAATACGATTTTACATTTATCTCTTTCTCTCTGATGTTTAAACCACATTTAAAACATCAGAGAAGACATGAAAGAAGCATCCTGGTATTATATTTTTATTCCTGTAATCAGTCTTTATAATCTATTTATTCTACTGTGTTCTCAGGTGCAGCTCCAAAGCCCTCCGTCGCATCACTTAAAGAAACAAAGGACTGGTCTCTGCTGCAGTGTGAAGCTCATGGTAACCCACAACCTGCAGTAGAATGGCAGGACAGTGATGGAAACAAACTTCCTGCTGACGAGCCAACGTTCTCAGTGAGAGGAGGCAGCTTCTACGTTAAACTCAACATCACCGTGACCAAGACGGACAATTATCGCTGTGTAGTGACTCAGAGGACCATCAACCATCAGATCCACGCTGAGACCTCTGTGCACATCAGTGGTGAGCTTCTTTATATAGATTATATAATATATATTCACTTTTACATTCAATTCATTCTAATAGTTTAAGTGTTACTTTAAAAATAAGTGACGTGGAGGCAAGATTCAGGAATGAAACAGGAGACTCAGAGACAGTAAACACGTAACAAAAAGAGTCCTTTAATAAACAGGGTAGCTTTAGACAGCTAAAGGGGGGCGAGGTCAAACTCAACAAGAGATTCCTCCCGGTCGGGGTCTTTGTTCTCCGGTCTACAGCCAGTGTGAGACGATTCCTCCGTCCTGTGTGGGCAGAGCAGAGGAGAGCGCCGAGTCCGCTGAATTACCTCTCGTCTGCTGAAGCTCCTCTCCAGAGGTTCAGGAGATCCTCGTAGTCTTCTGCCCATTCTGTCTGCCGCTGCTGCTTCACAGCCCTGTGAACATATGCTCCCTCTAATCACCTGATAGGCTGCAGGTGTGACCAATGCCACGTGCCTAGTGGCTGCAGCACCTGCACTGGATAGTAGACTCCCTCTATCACCTCCCCCACCCTGAGCTTGGGGATCCGCCTCCTGTGCTGTGTCTGCTCGGCTTTTCCCCTGGTTTGCCACAGTGTGTTCAGACTGAACTCAGAGTGAATTGTGGTGAAGACGTCACACTTAAACTCTGAATACATACAGTGATGTTTCTGGTAACAACTTGATTCCATGAAGTCACACTAAGTGTTTCCTGGATCACGTTAACTGGTGGAACAGTGCAGCTTCAGGACTGAACCACGACGAGTGAAAATAAATAAATAACTTTAATTCTTCTCCAGTGAATGAAGCAACAACTGGCTCTTCTCTCAGCTCAGTAAACAATTATAATAATAATTATAATAATAATTTGAAAGTTGTTGGTTTGTAAATGTGTCAGAAGTCTGAAAACAGGAGTTAACAGATGTTAACAGATGTTACACCATCAGGAGAATCATGAATGTGATCACATGACTTTAAAGTCATGTGATCACATTCGTGTAGAGAAATAAACAGTCAGATCATGTAAACAGACTCACAATGTTTGTTTGTTTAGTTTGTATTTATTCTCCTTTATTTATGTAGATGGACCTGATGACTTATGATGACCTCATTTAAGATGTTTCTCACTAAAAAGGAGGCGTGTCCTATCTGTGATGCAATGAAACATTTTGTTTCTAAACTAAATGTAAAGAAAATAAATTCCTGTATGTTTAAGTGACAGTTTAAGTTTTAGGCATATTTTGATAGTTATCGGGATAATAATGTGAATTATTTTGACAGGATAATCATGACATTATATTTTATATTGTCTCATGTCTAAACATGTCAGCAGTGTAATTTACAGATTTACAGTTGGGTATAATAATAATAAATAAATAAATTTAATTCTTCTCCAGTAAATGAAGAAACTACTGTCTCCTCTCAGCTCACTAAATAATCATAATAATAATATGATCATTTGTTCTGCTGCAAATTAATCTCTAAATATTAATAAGTAAATATTACAAAGTAATAAATACCTCAAATGCCATTTAATGAATGAACAAATAAACACTTTGTATCAGTGAAAATGTAAAACATCTTAATGTGACTCAGTTCTCCTTCAGGTTGTAAACATGAATTATCATTTAATAATTGTAGTTATTGTGAATATTAAACCTTCAGAAGCTGGTGAAGATCTTCTGAATGTATTTCAGATTAAAGATGAATTCAGATTCATAAATCATGATTCACAGCTCAATAATTCATCAATCAAACAGATTCATCAGATCTTTAGTGAGCTGGAACAGAAGAATTGTATTCAGACTATTTTATTCATAAGAGATGTGAAACAGGAGCCTTTATGGAGGATCAACCACACTGATCAGGTGTACCTAATGAAGTGGATGCTGCTCGTTAAAGACCTTTTAATATCTGACTTTAATAGAAAACACATTCACGAGATCACTGAAAGAGTTTAACGTCTTCTGTTAATAAACGAGATTAAATAGTTTCACTTTTAGTGAAAGTTAAATGTGTTTAAATATGAGATTATCTGTCAGATGATGATGGGATGTTTGATTTGAGCTTCTCACTTTCTCTCTGTCTTTAACTGTCTCTTATTGTTTCTATTGTTTCTTTTATCCTCACAGGTGCAGCTCAGGAGCCGTCCGTCACTTCTCTTGATGAAACAAAAGATGGAATGTTGTTACAGTGTGTCGTTCGAGGTGCTTCTCCAGACCTGAGGGTAGAGTGGGAGGACAGTGATGGAAACAAACTTCCTGCTAATGAACCAACGTTCTCAGAGAGAGGAGGCAGCCACGACGTCATCCTGCAGACTACTGTGACTCAGACCGGCCGCTATCGCTGCGTCACCACAGATCAAACCAACAAACGCACTTGGGCTGAGATCTACGTGTCTGTTAATGGTGAGATTCTTCCTCTCATTCCATATTTAATTTAGTTCTTCATGCTTTATTAGTTTTCAACAATGTTGTCGTTACTGAACTCAAAGTGAACTGTGAGGAAGATGAAGATGTGCTGTTGAGTCACACATGAATCATATAAACCACATGAGGACTCAAAGATGTAGATATGAGTTATTGATGTTTAGTTTTTTATTTCTGAACTAGAAACTAAACTTAAAAACTAAACTAAAAACTAAGATCAAATTTAACTCAAATATAAACAATCACACCTCCTGCTACTAGTCTGACAACATGGAGGCAAAGTGAAGCTTCAACTACAACACTTTGAGTTTATTATTATTATAACACTTTGAGATTATTATTATTATTAGTATAACACTGAGTTTATTATTATTATTATTATTATAACACTTTGAGATTATTATTATTATAACACTTTGAGATTATTATTATTATTATTATTATTATTATTATTATAACACTTTGAGTTTATTATTATTATTATTATTATAACACTTAGAGTTTATCATTATTATTATTACAACACTTTGAGTTTATTATTATTATTATTATTATTACAACACTTTGAGTTTATTATTATTGTTATTATTATAACACTTTGAGTTTATTATTATTGTTATTATTATAACACTTTGAGATTATTATTATTTTTATTATAACACTTTCAGATTATTATTATTATTATTATAACACTGAGTTTCAATGAGAGTCACTGATGACCAACATGAAGTTGACTTCACTGCAGCAGCTTGTTTCTTCATTAAAAGTAGAAGTGAGAGAGAAGTCGGCTTCATGTTGAGACTTGAAGTCAAACTGGAGATGAAAGAAGAGTGAACGTTTGCAAATGTGTCAGAAGTCTGAAAGCAGGAGTTAACAGATGATAATCATGACAATATGTTTTTATATTGATAAATTTAAATTTTCTGTGATTTAATGGCAATAAACGGAAAAAAAAGATGCAGAAATAACTACGTAATGATGCAGATTTATAAAAAATCAGAATTCATGTTTAGATAGTTCTCTCCACAAGACGACGAGATAAATCACTTTTAAAATACATGTTTTCTGAATGGAGTCTGGATCGATCGGTGCTATGCTAAGCTAACATTGTAGCAGCTCCATCAACACTCAACATAACATCATCCAGGCGTAAATACGGCAGCGTCTATTCATTGTTTGTACCATAGACAGTCTCTGGTTTACACACACACATTTATACACATAGTTTGGTCTCTGCTGATATGAGGTATCGTAGCGCTCTGATATTTATTTCCTGATTCAACAACATCAGTGATGAAGGAGGAGCATCTCAACGCTGATAGGTTTTAAAGACACAGCGTCACAAGAATTTGGGTCAATTTCACGTCATTAGAGTCTCAGATTTAATAAATAGAACAGGTTTCAGTTTGATGATATTTGTTCTGTTTCTCCTTTTAGGATCCAGATCAGAGCAAGACTCAGGTGAGTCTGTGATGAACTCTTTATACACAAACATCCTTTTGTTTTTAAAGGTTTGTTCATTTTAAATCCACTAGAGTTTGTATTTAATCTTCACTCTGTCTTCACTGTGGGAGAGAAACAAGACTTTATATCTATATGATATGAGACTAGATATCAAAGATTTAATATCTCATAAGGGTTTTTCTTTTAAGGGCTGAACTATAGTAAAGTGATCCAGACTTCTAGTAGATTCTATTATTTATATTTACTCACATAGTCATTAAATCCACATTACTTTAATCCACCTGTTAAACTGTGAAGATGATGATGATGATGATGATGTCTCTTCTCTTTCAGTTTCCTCCCCTGGATGGATGATTGTTGCTGCAGTTCTCGGTTCTGTTTTATTTGTTGGTGTTCTTGTAGCTGTGTTCGTATACTTTAAAAAAAGTAAGTTGAAAAGTATTTCATGTATTGTGTTCAACAGACTCTTGATCTCTTCTTCATGTGTTAGAGTTCTGTGATTATTGATCCATGTTGAATTAACCTGGTAGTCTCTCAGTTATCTGATGTTGTTTGATTTATTCTGACGGTTTGATGAATCAGTGAAGTCTGATGAGACCCGGTCAGGTAGAACACCTGGACCTGGATCTGGACCTTTCTGCCCCTTTAGACTAAAACACAACCATAGAGTTTCAAAATAAAACGGCGGCCATTTAACACGTCTCTGTTTTAGACACAATGAGTCAAAGTTGTTCTTCAGCTGGAAAAATACAGAAACAAACCAAAGAGGTCAGATGCTGGTCTGAGATCAGTTCCTGGATCTAAACTCAGGAACTCAAAGTCCTTTTTGTGATTTCCTGTTTGAAACATTTGAAACACTCAAAGACTTCATGTTTTTAGATATTTATCTTTGAGTGTTTTTCACAGATGAAACGTGTAAAA
>NW_022280813.1:2039-17654 GCF_004355925.1 Anarrhichthys ocellatus | reverse complement strand
CATCCATCCATCATCCATCCATCCACCCATCATCCATCCATCATCCATCAATAATTCATCATGCATGCATCCATCCATCTCTTCATCAATCCATCCATCATCCTTTTGTTAACAGCATTATTTACTCTAAAATAATAAATAAAATATGTACATCAATGTGTTTGTTGTCGGATGAAAGGAAGTCGACAAACTAAACCTTCTGGTTTTCGATGTCTTTTCTTTCTTTATTGCTGCCAACAGTGAAGGAGAGGTAAAATGGTTTTCCAATCAACGATTAAAGAAATGAATTACTTTGAATGTTTTTAATCTTGGATGAAAGAAGCGTCAGTCTGTTGGAGTTGGAATGAATGAATGAATGGATGAATGAATGAATGAATGAACAGGACATGCTGACTACTCTTTGTGCCTGAGGACAAACATTGATGTGTTTGTCGTGATGCTTGGTGTAAATGTCCTCCAGCGTCACTTCATCGAAGGACAAGTTCATGTTTTCAGGATCTTTTATCACTTCGTTCACTTTTATTTTTTTACGCCTCCGTCCAGCTATTAGCTCCTGTTAACATCTCTGTGTCTTCATCAGCAGTGGCAACCTTCCTATGTTTGTACTTTGCTTTTATAATTTTCGTGCACTTTTTTTCTTTTTTACATTTTGTCAGTTTCATTGAAATTTCAGACGGTTAAAAGGAAAATATTGTTCTGGTTCATCAAACCTCTGCTAAGGTTGAAGTTGGTCGTAGAAACAAAGAAAATTATGTGAAGTCACTCGACTCAACGTACTAACAGAGAAAAGAAGTCTGTGGGCTACTGTGATTGACAGGTCTCTACCAGAGACGTTGTCCGTGTTTTCGTCTTAAAACTTTAACTCTTTCAGTGTTTTCACTTCATGAAAGTTAATTGGAACATTTTGGTCGCCTAAAAAAAGTCTTAGTCAGTTTGGTTGTACTTAGCTCCTCCCTCTTAGGTCACTTCTGGTTGCAAAAACCAAGATGGCAACGGCCAAAATTCCAAACCCAAAGCTTCAAAACAGCAGCCGACAAACCAATGGGTGACGTGACCATGACTATGTCCACTTCTTATACAGTCTGTGCTAAAAACTGGTCAAACACTGCAAACAAATGGTAAATTAGTGTGGTGTGCCGTCAAATGTTGAATAATCCGGATGAGGTTGGAAGTCAAAGGTCCCTGCTTGCTTGAAGGTCGCCTCATGTCTGATTCATTGGAGTTAAAGTCTGTTTTTAGCTTCACCCGACTGTCTACATGTGATAAATCTCACTATTGTGCCGATGATATCAAATGTTAGCAGCTCTTCTCTAACACGGCTGTCATCTGCAGTGAGATGGAGGAGGAGATGGAGTTCCAGGAGTTCAAGCGTTCGTACCTGAAGGGGATGGTCGATGACGAGGACGAAGATGGAAACGTGTCAGTTGGTGACGACATCGCGCCCAAAGAGACATGAAGAAAGAGATTCGACCAGAGTGACGACGGCTGAAACAAAAACAGCTGGGAGTTTGAGTCGCCTCAGAGTTTTTGTGAAGTTGAGACTTAATTAAAAGGACCATACCTGTGTTTTTGCATGTTTTAGTACAACTTAGGCGTACTTCAGAAAGTACCTAAAGTAGAAGCAGAAAGGCTCCAAAACAAAATGACTTGCCCTCAAATATCATTGTCTCATCTTTTTGTTAAAGCTAACATGTTAGCTATGATGCTTATTCTCACATCCAGCAGTTACAGATCAACTTGACGACTCATTGTCCTGAGGGAAATATCCGTCTCTTTAGCTGCTAATTGCGTCACTATGTTCACCATCTTGTCTCTAAAAGAGTCTGCTGGAAGCATCTTCTTACACTTTTAGTAAGTGTGGTTGGTGAGAGCTGGAGGGACTCAACTATTCAGTCTGTATGCAGCTAGTGGAACCTGCTACTATCTGCCCAAAATGTTTTCTATGTTGCAAACCGCGGATACGTTCAATGTCAACGTTTCCGCATTCGGTCAGAGCAAGTGACGCAGTGAATTGAGCACCATTTTTGAAAGTTACGTGGTGAAATAATAAGTTAAACAAGTGAGAAGGTCCACTTAGGTCAAAATGGGTCAAACAACACAAGCCTTTCACCCAGGAGACCACCGTTAGTGTCCCGTGTGAAACGAAAAGTGCATTGACTTTATGCTTGCTATGTTTCCTTACATAAGGAAGTCCACTAAGGGTCATCGTTGGTTATTTATGGTACTTACTATGTTACAGTTGTTACTTGACGTTTGTACTTGACGTTGTTGCATTAAGTTGTTATGTTGTATTATTATATTTTAATACGAATCATGATCTTTTCTTTCGAACCATAACCAAATTGTTGTGTTGTATAAACCTAAACAATCATTTCACAACGTTAACCATGTGACATTGTGTGCAAGCAGGACACCAGACTGATATGAAACATACATTTATTAAACGTATTTGTGGTTCTGAAACGTCAACATTCAATGTGTCCTTTGGTTTGCAGAATACTTATAATGCCAACACTTTCTGGCGACCGGGTTATTATACAAGGTCCATATGTGCCGACTTGTTGGCAGACTGCAGTGTCTGAATATGTTCTGAATAGTAATATTGAGTCTTGAAGCGAATAAATATTGACGTAAACATTTAATACTGTTGTTAAATTGCATTTAAAGATGATTTCTCTCGGCTAACATGCAAAACCACCGCTATGGTCCTTGAATAGAATACCTGATGAATCTTTGTAAAGTCTTTGGCAAGAAGATTTATTTTTGTGCTTTCTCAGTAATGCAGGTCATTTGTGACTTTCAACTGCATTTTTAGATCTGAAGTATCGATAACATTAGTCTGTGCCTTTTCTACAACCTGACAAGTGGACTTTGTGAGGCTGAAGAAGGCAAAAGAAGTTGGTTTAGTTGAAGCCGAAGTTTAATTATGTTTGACCTGAGCTCACAACAGCGCTTTGAGTTTTTTGTGAGAGTGATTATCAGATTCTCTGAGTTCAGAATGTAAAGACTCGTCGGTCGTGTCGCTGCAGGCTTCAGATGTCCAGCAGCAGCATTTATAACTCTGTGAAAGCTCAGCGTTATCTGGATGTGATGTGCGACTGTACAGTTTGAACTCTGTGACAATAAAAGATGATTGTTTCGTTCATGCACTGAGCGGCTCTTTCTTGGTGTAATGCATTGATTTTTCATGCCCTGCGATATTTTGCTTCTATAACTCGTCTTCTTTCAGACGAGTGGAAAGAAAACATCGATTTTACTACTTTGACTGTTTACTTCATTCATTCAATTCACCAAAAGTTACATTACATAATGCCTCATTTGCATATTTAAACATAACATTTAAAAAGACTATGTCTTAATGTCAGTAATGAAGTGGTGAAGTTTCATGCTGATATCAGTTACATGTTTAACCCTGTTTAGAAGTGGTGTCTCCCCTTTAAAGATTTAGTTTAAAGAAGACACGTCTGGTGTCATCATTATTCTTGACTTTATCTCTAAATACTTTCTTACTTCCTCGGTTCCTACTGAAGACAAAAATCTTCAAATAAAATAAAATACTTTAGTATATTTTTGTTCTACGCACACAAAAGGTTTATTTCTCTCAAATTCTGTCCACACGTTTATTCAAATCTGTGTCAGTGAGCCAAGATAATCCCTCCACCAATCAACACGCCGATCAAACAGCTTCATTAGTACACAGGTGTGCAGGTCACTCTGAACCCTGCACCTGATCTAGAAAATAAAGAGACATTTATCAGGAATCCAGAACTATGGATCTCACATACAGATAGGCAATGTTTGGTCCCACAGCAGTAAAGTCAAGAAGAGGAGAAGAGAATAAGATGATCTGATATTATATGAATGATGCAGAACATTAAAGTCTGCTGAAGAAACAGACAAAGAAACCCTCAGGAGAATCTTTTAATTTCAGACAAAAACCACAACAACAGCGTGTGACACACAACGACACGACCGCTGTCACACTGAAGATGATGCTTCAGTCCGATCGTCTCTGTATCGTCCAATCACGTGTCCAG
Organism: Anarrhichthys ocellatus; assembly: GCF_004355925.1. NCBI lineage: Eukaryota > Metazoa > Chordata > Actinopteri > Perciformes > Anarhichadidae > Anarrhichthys > Anarrhichthys ocellatus. The sequence continues at coordinate 13,617 of NW_022280813.1, read as the reverse complement.
AAAACACTGGAGGTGTCGAAGCTTCTTTTTTGATGTTTGTAATTCACCACAAGGAGTTTTATGAATCATTGGTTTTCATGTAAACCAAAGCTTTTTCTTTGATTGATAAAAGTAAAAATAATAAAAGTTGTATATATGTCATATGATGTAAACGAGATAATTCCACTTGATCCCAGTCTGGCTGCGTATCTGCACCGGCTTCTATTAGAAACAGGTGAAACGCTCTCACTCCACCAGCTACTTTCTTCCTTTGAACAAGACTTTTATGAATTTAAACTGGATGAACTGTTCATGACTTTGTTTCTCCACCATCTTCTTTCCTTCACAGCGTCACCTGATCACCTGCTGGTTAAACATTCTAATCAAACCTCTGTCTCAACAAACTCTTCCTGATTTCGTTCTAACGCACGATGCCGATTCACATATTTACATCTTCTATCAAAATAATCAAAATTCCCATTACGATCTCCGCTGCTAATTCGAGCGCTCTATACTTTGCCAGATTTATTTGAGTACAAATTGGTGATTCTTGACTCTTTAAACCAAAGTGCTCGATGACATAATGTTTTCGTACTTGTAATCTCACACGGAGAATTCTGTCTTATGAATATCGTCACTTGTGGCTGAATGCCGGCCGTGTTCTGGCACCGAAGAAGATTCAATAAGAGCCGGATTTGGCTGTTAGATTTGGCTAGGCATTGGGCGTAAAGCCTTGGACCAACTATAGCCACTAAAGCCATTTTGGCTGCCAATATAATACTCACTACCAATACTGTTGAGATCATGGAGATGAACTGATCTGCTGGAAACAGCCTTAAAACAGAGTGCAATCATCAGATTGACAATCTCCTGCCAATCACATCTTCAATTCAGTAAAACCCCAAATCATGACCTCGTCAGAAACACATTAAAAAACCATAAAACCATTACACGCGCAGTAGAAAACCCATCATAAGCTTTACACCTGCATCGAATAACCAAAGATGTAATGTTGCAGAGTGCAATGAGACAAATACACCAATTCTCAATTGTCAATGTAAAAGATGGTGACGTCAAGCTAATCAGGTCCTCCGTTATCCCCAACGATGACAAGTCATGTCAATCAAATATTTTCTCAAATTAAAGTCAATGATAAGAGTGATTGGACACAATGAGGTTTCATTCATTTTGTATTTGTTTTTTTACCATGAAATGACAGCTAGCTGGTAATATTGTTTCCACAAGATTTTCAAACCCAACCGCCAAATGTTCGTCTACCGGCACAACTTAATCAAAAGTAACCCAATTTGTGCGGAAACCAGCCCGATCTGGCAACACGGATCGGCCTGAAGTTTTCCAAACAATACGTTTTGAAATTAAGATTCAGCTCGGACTGGTTTCGAGTATTTCCTTGGCCTCTTTTGACTTTAACGCAGTTTCTAGCGAGAGCAAAATTAAGGATTTATTAGCCAACACCGATTCAGGATGTGAAGAACACTTTCTGATCTTCTTTCCATCAACACGGGAAACAACTGTTGACTGAACACGTGTCCAGTGAGAAGGCTGCAGGTCTTCTGACTCTGCTGTATAGTTTGTTAAACTCGACTCTGTCGCTTTTGTCTGAAATAAAATCGCTAAAACTACGCTGCAGAAAGCTGAAAAATGTATTTACTCTGAGGATGCAAAGTGCTTTTAAAACATCTAGAGCAGGTCTGAACCTCTACGGCGACTGTAACAGTCAGCGACCAGCTCAGCGGTCGAGCCATTTATTAAGTAAGTGCCAATCAAAAGCATTAGTCAAGCTGGCACCTGTAAGTGAGTATTCAATCATGAGAGTGAATTTATCTCCACATTTAAAAGAGGGTATTTTCCTGCTTAATCTCTGTTTGTTGTTGTTTGTTTTCATTTCTTTAAATATCTTATAGTTTGAGTCTTTGTTTGGTTTCCAGAACTCCAACACAACAGGCTGGTTTGGGTTTATTAGGACACACACTGCAAAATATCTAAAAAGATGACCTGATGATGCAATTCATCCTCAGGGGAACATGAATGTCTGAACCGCAGCTCATGGAAATCCGTCCAACAGTTGTTGAGATATTAAACCCAAAACCACAAAAGTCAACCTCATGGTGGCGCTAGAGGAGAAGTCAGAGCATCAGCAGATTCATTGGGATTCAAACAATCGCATGACTTGCAACAGACTTGATGAGTTGCAGTGTAATAACAGCACTTTTATTAGCTTTTCTACGGAATCCGCCACAAATGGAAAACTATTTATTATTGAATATAACCGAAATGTTCTTTGGGACAGATTCTCAATGTGTAATCAGTTTATCCAAATACATTTAAACCAACGTTTTTAGAGCTGTGAGGAGCAGCTGGCTGTGTAAGACACAAACAAAGAGAACATGTGACTGTTTTTATAAATATTACTCTCACTGCCAGAAGGGTAGCCACTGCATGTTTAACCATGGGGTATTAAAAGATTATAATAATAAATGAAATAAAGAACCAGCAGACAGGTTGTTAATAATACTACATTTGAACTCTGTGTGTGGACCTTTGTCAACCCTTTGTCTCTGACCAGCGAGTGAACTGATGTGCTTTGGTATTCTTGTAGTTCCTCATGGCGGAGCCATCTACACCAAGAGACACTACAAAGTAAATAAAAATGTCCTCAATTGTGATTTCAGACGGTTTACATGTGATGTCCTCCCAATAACTGATGGCTGGTGGATGTGGTTCTGTAACAAGCATCCAGATAGTCATAGTGTAGCTGCTGAATGCTCCCAAATATCAACACCGTTTACAGCCCTGCTAGCACTAAACCGGAAGAACAAATACAAATGCATTCGAACTAGAAGGGGAAATGGGCGGGGCAGCATAAGGTGAATACCCCTCCTTTAAAACTTGCAGTTATAGAGACACTGTGATTGGGTGTGTGAGGATGCTCCGTCTATAACACGACTGACTGGAGCCTACTGTGGTGGATGGGTGGTGGGGGTGGGGGTGGGGCTGTCCCATTTATAGCCTTGCGGCTTGAATGCCGGCATGACTGTCGGTCCGGTATTAGGAAATCCTCGTCCTCGGGGCATTTGGCAGGAGTCGGGGTACATCAGATACCCTGAGAAGGTGCTGGTGCTCTCACGGTCGGTGAACATGCCGTTAGTGCTGGAGTCCCTTACCTGCAGCCACACCCTGTCTCCCATGGTGAGGTGGAGGACGACAGTGTGGCTCATGGTGGATGGGATGGTCACTTCTGTTTTTTTGACTACGGGGGAGAAGTTTAGGAACAGGCCAACCTTGAGAGGCTTTCCACTGATGGCCAGGCTGAAGGTAAAGACGTAGGTGCCGTTGATGGGGGCGGTGTATATGCTTATGAATGTGTCAAAGTGCCCCTGCATGTTGAGGTGGATGCGTTGGAAAGGAACAGGCCAGTTTGCAGCAGGAAATGACTGGTTGAGAGATGCAGAGAATGCTGATTGGATGGCCGGGGAGCAGGGCCCAGGCGGCCCCATGAGACCCATACTGCCCTCATTGCCTTTTAGCCCGACGGAGCCCTGAACACCCTGGGCACCAGTGTCCCCTTTGTCCCCTTTACCCCCCTGTTCTCCCTGATTCCCATCAGAGCCGTCTGCCCCATCCGTGCACTCGCACAACCCCCGCTCACCTTGATCACCCTTCTGGCCGTTCATCCCGGAGTCACCGGGCATACCCATGTCGCCCTTATTGCCCATAATACCCTTGGGTGCCATAGGTCCCTGGACCCCAGGAAGACCCCGGGTTCCGGCTGGTCCAGGGACTCCTTGTTCCCCAGGGGGGCCTGGTAGACTCTCACAGGAGGCAGGGCATGTACCAGTTTCGCCCTGGGGCCCCTCTGATCCTGGTGGGCCTTCCATTCCTTGGTCCCCTTTGTCTCCTGGAGACACACATCAAGAATATTTGCATTACATTTTGATGTACAATATATGCTAATATTCAGGTGACAAAACTCCCTGACTGGTGTCTGTCGGTAGCCAAGGAGGATAAGATTATAGACATATAGAGCCTCAAAGTCTGTAGAGACTGGAGGTCCTTGTTTCTTCATACGATGATATCCTACGAGAAGTTAAGCTTAGTCTATACTCGCTGTTGTGAAGCCGGCGAGAGACGCGTGCCAGAAATTGGCATAATTATGGCCGGCTCGTGGGGCGCGTACAAGTGGTCGCGGCGCTTAGTCGTGCACCTCTGGATCTTTGCAACTTGCACACGCGGTACACGTGTGTGAAATGAAATCTTCATTGGAGTAAATGTTTTGAAGCCAAATCAAATTGTTTACAGGATATTCAACCTTTGTTTCTTCATATTGCATTTAATACTTGACTTGTATAAAGGTAATAAACTAGTCCATGAACATGAGAAAGCTTTACTCCTCATTTTTCGTGCATTTTTCCTACGAAAGTCTGCAAAACGTGTCAATTTCCGCTTGTGACATGCACACAATCTTTTCAAATGAACTTCTGTCTTCACAGGAAACTCAGGCAACAAAACTACTTTGGTAAGGTTTAGGAGTAGATCGTTGTTTCGGTTAAAATAACCACACAAAAAAAATCAACATCAACACGCTGCTTGTTCGGCCCGTCCACCTCTGCTTCCTCCTGCCCTGGGTGTGAATTAGCGGTCTTTATACGTCCTTGTTTACCACTGCGTTGATAACATACGAAGAAAGAAAATTCATGGGATATCTACGAATTATGGTGTATAAAAAGAAGTGATTGTTACAGCCATGAGGAGGAATGTCCCTCAAACCATGATCCTTCCTCAGTCACGTTGGTGCCTAAACCCAGTCAAACCTTGACCATTGCAATGTTAGATCAGTTTAACCTTTGAAATCAAGATGTCTGTGTGATAGTTCTCTTCATGTAACACTAGTAACCCTTCACATAGAGTGATCCTTTACATATAAGACTGATCGAAGCAGACCTTTGAAGCCACGCTGGCCCTTCACGCCGGTGAAACCGACAGCGCCGAGACTCCCTTTCTCCCCGAGGTCTCCCTTCTGACCTGTAACCACAGACAGAGACAGAAATATTATTACAAATACATTAAAAGCAACACAATGTGACCTTCATGAAGACACACAGAGTTCATGTTTTATTGAGGATAAGTCGTGAAACCAGTTTCCAGGTTCAGTCTGGGGGGCAGACACAACACTTATAGTTACCAGTGAAGTGATGGAGACTCACCCTTGATCCCTCGACGGCCTGTGAATCCTGGACGACCAGGGAACCCCATCATCCCCCTTCTCCCGGGACTCCCAGGTGCACCTGATCACAGATTACAGTCAGGCCTTGTGCTGTTGGAGCTTTGCTTCACTGACTCTTTCACTACTTATATCTTAGTCCTCGCCTTTCCTGCAGAGACCAGTGGTTCATGACCTTCTTTAAGTCCCCTCCATGTGAAGGCATTAAGACATCTGAATATTTTGCTCATCTTTTTTGGCCTCAGCATCAGTGGATGTCTGAATGAATCTCTGCTCACATGAATCCATGTCTTGCAGCATCAGAGCACTCTTTTTTTATGATTGTTCCTTCGAGAACCAGACTGGTTGAACTTTGTAATGGATCTATGACCTACAGAGACTCGCGGTTTAATAGTTTAAACTCTTAAAACAAGTCATTTAGTATTATCTCAACAGAAGTGTGAGAGATGAGTTTAACAGCAAAGGAGCAGCTTAGCATTCAAAACAGATTGAACATCTTACGAAGAGAAATCAAGTCTTGTTACCTTCAAACACGTTTCATAATCTAGTAAATCTGTGCTTCACAATATTATTCATCTAAACACAAGATTGAATCTTTCTCGATAAAGATATTGCGTCCTTAAGGCGCTGTGTGAGATCACCTGAACCTCAACACCTGGCAGTGATCACAACCCAACAAGTCTGACATCTGGACGACACGGGGACCAAACAGGTGTTTTAAAGTGGTCTACGTACCCGGAAGGCCCCGGTCTCCTCTGTCTCCTTTGGGCCCCCCGGTGCCCTTGCAGTGCGAACAGAGGCAGAAAAAGGGAATCTGGTCGAGGGTCGGCGGTACCGGCGAGTTCCACAGCATGTCGCAGATGGACGTCATTGGGAACATCGGCGAGTCGGGGTCTCCGGTCATATCACTCATGTTGCCGGGTGGCCACGGTTCTACGTGGGACATGCGGGCCATGTGGGACATGGGAGTGTCAGACAACCAAGGGGGCGAATCAGAGGACTCAGACGAATTAGTCATGTTGTAGGTGTTGAGGTCATCTCCACTGCTCTCAGCGGTTTCAAACATTGCTGAGCAGAAGGAGGAGAGGACGAGGAGTTCCAGCAGCCAGGACAACAACATCTGGAGGAAGAGGAGGATGATGGGAGTCAAGAGCAAGAAGGTGAGATAACAACACTGAGAACGATCTGTATCTTTACACGTCATTCGTATTACTTTATTTCAGAATACTGACACTCTGTGTCTGAGAATGTTTTTAAAACAAAGTTCTTTGGATCTGAAACAGGTGAAACGTCCTCAGCTGACAAGTGTCTCATGTGCAAATCCATCTAACACTCTGTCTTTTAGTCACATTTCTTCCTGCAGAATCACAGATCTGATTACAATACGTCTTTGTTTTTTGTGCTTCACGTGAATTAAGATTGACCCTAACTGACAAAAACACCAGAAGAAGAAGAAGAACATCTGCACTTTAGCAGTTCAGTTACAACAAAAACAGTTTAGCTGTGAAAACTAAACAGCTTCATCCATAAACGAAAACAAACACACGAATGAATCGAGACTGAAGTCGTTTCATCTTCACAGCTTTCACTCCCGACACAGATTCTTTAGTGGTTTGAACTGATCGGGGATCAGACAAACAGCCTTCTGGATGATCGTATGAGTGGAAGTCACCGGAGAAGCTTTTATTTCATCCCGGTGTAACTTACAGTTGCATTTACACCTTTTTTAAACTCCTGCTAGCAATCAGATTCCAATCCTTCTTGGATTTTAGACACAATTCTAATACAGTAGTAAAAAGACACAAAGACTTTGTTAGAGATAATACCACGAGGTCCAGGACTTTGGGTCCAGTGTTCACATGGAGCTCACACCGTTCGGGCTGATTTGCTTTGCTAAGGTGCTTTGGAAGCGTCTGAGCCTGTATCTACGTGTCTCTGTGTGATTCCTCATCCAGTAATCTAGTCCTTCAAGGCCATGGAAGCTCCCCCTTGAGTTCCCATCGAGGACCCAACCAGGTCTCTTACAGGGGGGGACTCTGATGTAAAGGATTCCCCTTCGATCCTAACATCCAGTGCTGGTTCCGTTTCTGAGCCAGACTGAGACACGTGAAGGGACTCAGTGTGAACTCTTCTCTGAATGCTGCACTTTTGTTTTAACTTAAATCCATTAAGGTAATACATATTTTAAAATATCGATTCATTTTCCAAATTGAACCTTATCTGGTCATAGATAAACTCAAGACTAAGACCAAAAAAACTAACTGAAATATTAAGATATTTATTCCTTATTTAAATACAACATAGTTGGAAAAGAAGAATTCTAAATCTTTATGGAAACATAATTGTTTGTTGAACTTTTACTTGATAGAAAAGTGCTGAAACCAACCAGTGGGTTTTGGGTTTAAGACTAAACTGCATTATTTCCGAGCCAACCTGAACTGCTGCCAGACTTAGAAAGACTCACCGCTCCGTCCGAGTCGCGCAGCATCGTCTGGAGAAGGATGAGTGAGAAGATGATCTGGACGGAGGAGGCTTTGATCCATTTATAAACCTCGCCCCGAAACAAACCTTCTTTCAGGCTCAGTCTCACCTTCTGGGAACGCAGACAAAGACTGAGGAAGAGGAGGAGGAGGATGGAGGAGCGTCTTTATTGTCCCGAAGAAGAAGAACTGGGCCCTCTGCCTGCTGACCTCCTTCACCATGAAACAGCAGAAATATATATATATATATTACAGAACAGAAAGAAGAGATTCTCCGTTTATCTCTGCATCATCTTCCACCCTCCTCTTTTCTCTCATCCTCCTCTCAGATTCTCTCTCTCTCATCTTTCCTTTCACAGCTCTCCTTGATTCGTCATCTCACTGTAATCTGTTATATTCTGTCACGTCATCGGTGGATCACATCAAAAAAGTGTTTTGTGTAAATGCTGCAGATTAAATCTGTGTAAGATGTTTTGTGTTGAAGGTGGATTCTGACGTTGAGGAGGTCAGATCTTCTTTCATCAAAGACTCAAACTGTCAAACATTGTTGAGTTTTCTGTCTCTTTGAAAACTTACTGCGACATGCTGGCTGGAGAAAGAGCAGTTATTTGGACTAAATAAAGGCAACGTAAATAAACACTTATTTCGCCGTCGCCATCTTGGTTTTTTTTGGCAACCAGTGAACAGGAAGTGACCATATTAGGACAGAGGAGGAATGGCATAGCCTGTATAGAGCGCAGTGATTATGGGTTATGATACATTTAATACTGGACTTTGTTTCTTTACAGGGTTTGTATAAAGGTTCATGAATATGAAATATGAGTTCACAGATAATTAAAGCCCCCCCCCCCCCCTCGTCATTGTGGAGGTTGGTTTGTGTCTTTTTGTCTGTTCCACTCGTCGTCTTCTTGATTCTTCACATTTAGTTCGGACCCTCTGGTGTTTCAGAGAACGATGCAACAAACAGCGCGTTGAGGAAAAACACCCAATAATCAAAGCTTATTAATCAAAGTCTACAGACAGAGAATACTGTGGCAGGTTACATCCACATGTGTAACACAGATAAACACTATAACCAACTTTATTCAAACTAAATCTGCACAACTTGAACTTCACAGATTTCTGATTGAAACAAGTTGAAATAGCAGAAAGCATTCAGGACTTCTTCTCAGAATATGTTTTCTTTTCATCCTCTCAGCGTGACCGTAATCCAACCCTGTGAAGCTCCCAGTCCTCACAATGAGCAGCCTACTTTCATTATTTAATCCTACCACAGAGCAACAGAACCTCCCGGGATCACAACGATACGGGATATTAATGAAACTAATTACAAACATGAGGGATTCGTGTATGTATGTGGTTGCTTTCTATCCTCTCTTTACCTCCATCTCGCTTTCCCTTCTCCTCCTTTCTTCCCTCCTTCTGTCTTTTCTTTGTCCCTTTTGGTGTCGATGTGCGATAAGAAGCTCAAATCTCCATCAGCTGCTCCTCCAGTTCATGCTGTGAAAAGAAACCAGATTCCAGGCCGGATCTCATCAAATAGAGACAATTTGTAAACGTTGATGTATTTGTCACGTAACTTCCGATCTTCAGTAACAAAACTTCACTCGTTTTTTTTAACTTTAACTACGATCTTTTCCTGAACCCAATTATTTGAGTTTATTTGGAAAAGATCGTACGCATGTAACAAGCGGAAATTGACTCGTGTTGATGGACTCTTTGTATGAAAACACATCTAAAATGAGGAGTAACGTTTTCTGCCAGATTACTGTCTGAAACCCCTTGATTGACACTTGAGACCCCCTGAAAGCCTTTAAAGCAGAGGTCTTCAACAGGGGGTACGCGGCCCCTAGGGGGTCCGCGAAATCTTTGGTTGATTAGACAATTAAAAAAAAATTAAAAAAATGTTTTCTCTAAACATGAATGTGTCCATTATTTTAATAGTTCAGTATTGTATGAAAGATAACAGGTATGTTTATGCATGGCAGTGGCACTAATAGGACATCACTCATTTTCATTTCCACATTTATGTTTAAAATGAAAACATCAGTGTGAATATCTTGTATGCATGATTATCATGCAATTGACAGACAATGTTGATGTTGGCATTGGTATCAGCTGACAAGGTATGTTTATAAATGGCAGTGGCACGGCCCCCCTACTCACTGTACCTTGCACATGTTTAAAATAAAAACATATAAACCTGTGTATTATTTGAATAGCTTAGTATTGAATGCACAATAAAGAGGTATGTTTATACATGGTACTAGGCCCATTTAATATAAAACACAACTTTATACAATATATATAGTCGGGGGTCCCTGCTCCATCTCTCTCTCCGTTTGGGGGTCCTTGGCCTGAAAAACGTTGAAGACCCCTGCTCTAAAGTCTTAAAAAATGTGATCCAGGGTCTTTTAGTGAGAACCTGGATTAACGCAGGACATCGTCTCGTCTCTTCCAGGACGGTAACCAGAGGAAACCGAGCCGAAGTCTGTTTTTCAACTCGGGTCTCGCTGGGTCTCTAAAGCCAATCAGTGTTGAGATTCACCTCCGGTCATCACTGACGTTGTTGAATCAAAGATGGAGGAAATAAATATTGTGTCCGTCTGTGTTCACCCAGAATACCTCATATTAGTACAGAGAAACTATGTGTATAAATGTGTATAAACCAGACGGTACAAACAATAACGATGCTGCCGTATTTACGCTGAGATGACGTTATGTTGAGTGTTGATGGAGCTGCTACAATGTTAGCTTAGCTTAGCACCGATCAAACCAAACTCCATTCAGAAAACAAACATTATAAAAGTTATTTGCTTGTCGTTTTAACGTCAGAACTAATAAAACATGAATTAAGAGTTTTTACAAATTGGCATCATGTTGTTATTTCTGCATCATTTTTTGTCTGTTTATTGCAGTTGAATCACAGCAGAATCTGTGTATTTTGTGTTCATACAGCTGTAGTAAACAGCTGACAAGGTGAAAACAGGATGATGTTATGAACCAGACATGACGACATTTAGTTTCTCTGGATATCTGGGACTTACATAACAAGTACTAAGCAGCACTATTGTTATATCTTTCATGGTCCATGGCGGAAATAAATAAACGGATGGGTCAAAGAATCCCATGACTTTCACTCAGGAGACCCAAAAGTCAACTGTTGACTTAGTTATGCTGACGACTGAACTGTAACTCTGTTAACGTAACAAACGTCCTCTTTGTCCTGAAGCTAACCAAGTCGTTTTGTGAAAAATAAAACAGGAAAAACTTCAAATAAGGAGACATGAGACGCAGAATGTCCTTAAAAGTGACCAACACCTTCCCATGAGATCAGTTCCTCTGCTGAGAAACAAAAAGAAGAAACTAAAGAAGACGAAGCAAAACCGTTCATCTCTTAAAGGGGAAGTCACGTCGTCGGGATGGTTTTTTCCGCCATTAAAACCACAAACTGCTGTTTTTAGCGTCCGCTGGTTGAGACGTTTATCATATAACTGCAAATTAAACACGGATTGAAATGATCAATATTTCCATATAATTGAAGTAGAGTCGATCGGAAACATTTAGTTAACTGACCACTGAACGCTGATTGATTGTTTCAGTTTTCAAGCAAAAAATACAAAAACTTCCAGAACGTTCCAGATTTATAAAAATCATCTTTTGGGTTTTGGACTAAACAAACACTTTGAAGACTGATGGGCCAGAAAATATTAAGAAACTGTGTTTCAGGTTTTATCTGGATCAGGATAGTTTGTTGTTTGTAAAAAAAAAAAAAAAGGGGGGGGGGGGGGGATTTGAGATTGTCCAGAGTGGAAAGGAACTTTATCACAAAGACAAAGGAAAACAGTCTTTAGTCACCCCGCCCACACCCCCCACC
>NW_022280813.1:0-1939 GCF_004355925.1 Anarrhichthys ocellatus | reverse complement strand
CCCCCCCCCCCCCCCCCCCCCCCCAAACGCTGAGTCGCCCATGGAACCAGAGACGGCTCCTTTATGAACCCGAGCCAAACTTTTATTCTGAAAGAAAAATCAAAAACAGAGCAGAACACGAAGGTAAACGGAGCCGAGTGAACGAGGCTGAAGCACAACGGAGACGACAAAGGAGATGAATAGTTCCCCTTGATGACTGTCCTGGTTTCCACAGCCGGCGACGCCCCTGAGGCCGGCCCGGGTTTCACACCTGTACCTGTTCACAGTAAACAATCACCTGCATTTCCTGTCTGAAGGGCTTTTACTGCGTAATAAAATGCAACCTGAGGTCAGCTGAGGCTGAAGCAATTACAAAAGGATGTCCTCTCTGTCCCCTGAAGACACTTTTCAGAGGGTCACGTGACCACTGCGACTCATGATGATGCTTTTATTTTGTAGACAGTGTCTTCACTAACGGATTTAGTTCAGTAGATGTTCTAACTGAACACTGTTCAAAGAGACAAAGATCCTCTGAACAACGGCCGAAGAAGAAGAGAAGAAATCAGCTGTCGTTGGTCAAAGAAACGTGAAGATTCGATTTAAACAGCTTCCTGTTTCAGTGTCAAAGAGTTTCACAATAAAAGTAGCCGAGAACAAGCTGGAATTAACAGGCAACGTGTTATTAGTTATGGAAGGAAAGAAGAACATCGATATAACAGCCTCTTAAGTGTTTTTGTCTCTTAATCTCTATTTGTGTCTTGATATTGTTATCAGGTTATTTGATGCCTCAGTCTTTATACTGTGTGTGTGTGTGTGTGTGTGTGTGTGTGTGTGTGTGTGTGACAGTTATGTAATTCAAAGTGATAAAACAAGACGTATCACGCTCCCTTTTATATCTTTAATATCAGATGTAAGCTTTTGTTGTGTTTTTGAACGGATACACTTTTCTTCAACACACCTTCTTCCTGCTCTGGTTTGGCTTTCAAAAATAATTATAAACAGTAAATATTAATGTGGAATCAAGCTCAGTAATAAAAATCTCTTCATGTTAATTTAACCCACACAGCATCAACCTCCGGTTCTTCAGAGTGAAGCCAAAGCTCCATGTGTTAAAGCTGCCTTCTCTCTAGTGACCACCAGGGGGCGACTCCTCTGGTTGTATAGAAGTCTATGAGAAAATGACTCTACTTCTCTCTTGATTTATTACCTCAGTAAACATTGTAAACATGAGTTTATGGTCTCAATCTCTAGTTTCAAGTCTTCTTCAATACAGCATGATGTTCATTTAGTACATTATGGTCCATTTAGAGTCACACAGACCATAAAGCAGGGGATGCTTTAGGGCGGGGCTACACGTGATTGACAGGTCTCTTCCAGAGACGTATACGGCGTCTCTACATCACTCCTCAGTCCAGATATGGTCACTTCCTGTTCACTGGTTGCAAAAAAACAAGATGGCGATGGCCAAAATGTAGAACTCGAGGCTTCGAAAACATCCACAAAGCAATTCGTGACGTCACAACAACTATGTTCACTTATATGAAAATTGTCTTCTAAACATAACTGTTGGTGGTTTTTGTTGCCAAACATTAACTATGTTATTAATTTCCTGACAATCTCAACCAAACTGCCGTCAGACTGAGGGCGGAACAGATGGACTCTTGTGTGGGAATGTTTAAAGAACTCTGTCGACTAATTTTTGGGATTCGGGTTCTCAGATCAGCTGCAGAGGGGAGTGTGTGCAGGTGGGTGGAGGTTTGTGTGTGTTGACAGTGTTGACAGCTGCAGACTGTGGACTCTCAGTCAACACAGTCCGTCAGCCATTAAAACAACCAGAACCAGAGCGAAGCCTCCGTCTCCGTCCTCGGCTCACAGCCTTCACGCGTAAGTATACGAAGACGCCCCTCGCTCTTTGAAACCCACTCCTTCTGTCTGTACATCGGTTTGAGGTTTGAGGACG
>NW_022280812.1:2039-17654 GCF_004355925.1 Anarrhichthys ocellatus | reverse complement strand
CATCCATCCATCATCCATCCATCCACCCATCATCCATCCATCATCCATCAATAATTCATCATGCATGCATCCATCCATCTCTTCATCAATCCATCCATCATCCTTTTGTTAACAGCATTATTTACTCTAAAATAATAAATAAAATATGTACATCAATGTGTTTGTTGTCGGATGAAAGGAAGTCGACAAACTAAACCTTCTGGTTTTCGATGTCTTTTCTTTCTTTATTGCTGCCAACAGTGAAGGAGAGGTAAAATGGTTTTCCAATCAACGATTAAAGAAATGAATTACTTTGAATGTTTTTAATCTTGGATGAAAGAAGCGTCAGTCTGTTGGAGTTGGAATGAATGAATGAATGGATGAATGAATGAATGAATGAACAGGACATGCTGACTACTCTTTGTGCCTGAGGACAAACATTGATGTGTTTGTCGTGATGCTTGGTGTAAATGTCCTCCAGCGTCACTTCATCGAAGGACAAGTTCATGTTTTCAGGATCTTTTATCACTTCGTTCACTTTTATTTTTTTACGCCTCCGTCCAGCTATTAGCTCCTGTTAACATCTCTGTGTCTTCATCAGCAGTGGCAACCTTCCTATGTTTGTACTTTGCTTTTATAATTTTCGTGCACTTTTTTTCTTTTTTACATTTTGTCAGTTTCATTGAAATTTCAGACGGTTAAAAGGAAAATATTGTTCTGGTTCATCAAACCTCTGCTAAGGTTGAAGTTGGTCGTAGAAACAAAGAAAATTATGTGAAGTCACTCGACTCAACGTACTAACAGAGAAAAGAAGTCTGTGGGCTACTGTGATTGACAGGTCTCTACCAGAGACGTTGTCCGTGTTTTCGTCTTAAAACTTTAACTCTTTCAGTGTTTTCACTTCATGAAAGTTAATTGGAACATTTTGGTCGCCTAAAAAAAGTCTTAGTCAGTTTGGTTGTACTTAGCTCCTCCCTCTTAGGTCACTTCTGGTTGCAAAAACCAAGATGGCAACGGCCAAAATTCCAAACCCAAAGCTTCAAAACAGCAGCCGACAAACCAATGGGTGACGTGACCATGACTATGTCCACTTCTTATACAGTCTGTGCTAAAAACTGGTCAAACACTGCAAACAAATGGTAAATTAGTGTGGTGTGCCGTCAAATGTTGAATAATCCGGATGAGGTTGGAAGTCAAAGGTCCCTGCTTGCTTGAAGGTCGCCTCATGTCTGATTCATTGGAGTTAAAGTCTGTTTTTAGCTTCACCCGACTGTCTACATGTGATAAATCTCACTATTGTGCCGATGATATCAAATGTTAGCAGCTCTTCTCTAACACGGCTGTCATCTGCAGTGAGATGGAGGAGGAGATGGAGTTCCAGGAGTTCAAGCGTTCGTACCTGAAGGGGATGGTCGATGACGAGGACGAAGATGGAAACGTGTCAGTTGGTGACGACATCGCGCCCAAAGAGACATGAAGAAAGAGATTCGACCAGAGTGACGACGGCTGAAACAAAAACAGCTGGGAGTTTGAGTCGCCTCAGAGTTTTTGTGAAGTTGAGACTTAATTAAAAGGACCATACCTGTGTTTTTGCATGTTTTAGTACAACTTAGGCGTACTTCAGAAAGTACCTAAAGTAGAAGCAGAAAGGCTCCAAAACAAAATGACTTGCCCTCAAATATCATTGTCTCATCTTTTTGTTAAAGCTAACATGTTAGCTATGATGCTTATTCTCACATCCAGCAGTTACAGATCAACTTGACGACTCATTGTCCTGAGGGAAATATCCGTCTCTTTAGCTGCTAATTGCGTCACTATGTTCACCATCTTGTCTCTAAAAGAGTCTGCTGGAAGCATCTTCTTACACTTTTAGTAAGTGTGGTTGGTGAGAGCTGGAGGGACTCAACTATTCAGTCTGTATGCAGCTAGTGGAACCTGCTACTATCTGCCCAAAATGTTTTCTATGTTGCAAACCGCGGATACGTTCAATGTCAACGTTTCCGCATTCGGTCAGAGCAAGTGACGCAGTGAATTGAGCACCATTTTTGAAAGTTACGTGGTGAAATAATAAGTTAAACAAGTGAGAAGGTCCACTTAGGTCAAAATGGGTCAAATAACACAAGCCTTTCACCCAGGAGACCACCGTTAGTGTCCCGTGTGAAACGAAAAGTGCATTGACTTTATGCTTGCTATGTTTCCTTACATAAGGAAGTCCACTAAGGGTCATCGTTGGTTATTTATGGTACTTACTATGTTACAGTTGTTACTTGACGTTTGTACTTGACGTTGTTGCATTAAGTTGTTATGTTGTATTATTATATTTTAATACGAATCATGATCTTTTCTTTCGAACCATAACCAAATTGTTGTGTTGTATAAACCTAAACAATCATTTCACAACGTTAACCATGTGACATTGTGTGCAAGCAGGACACCAGACTGATATGAAACATACATTTATTAAACGTATTTGTGGTTCTGAAACGTCAACATTCAATGTGTCCTTTGGTTTGCAGAATACTTATAATGCCAACACTTTCTGGCGACCGGGTTATTATACAAGGTCCATATGTGCCGACTTGTTGGCAGACTGCAGTGTCTGAATATGTTCTGAATAGTAATATTGAGTCTTGAAGCGAATAAATATTGACGTAAACATTTAATACTGTTGTTAAATTGCATTTAAAGATGATTTCTCTCGGCTAACATGCAAAACCACCGCTATGGTCCTTGAATAGAATACCTGATGAATCTTTGTAAAGTCTTTGGCAAGAAGATTTATTTTTGTGCTTTCTCAGTAATGCAGGTCATTTGTGACTTTCAACTGCATTTTTAGATCTGAAGTATCGATAACATTAGTCTGTGCCTTTTCTACAACCTGACAAGTGGACTTTGTGAGGCTGAAGAAGGCAAAAGAAGTTGGTTTAGTTGAAGCCGAAGTTTAATTATGTTTGACCTGAGCTCACAACAGCGCTTTGAGTTTTTTGTGAGAGTGATTATCAGATTCTCTGAGTTCAGAATGTAAAGACTCGTCGGTCGTGTCGCTGCAGGCTTCAGATGTCCAGCAGCAGCATTTATAACTCTGTGAAAGCTCAGCGTTATCTGGATGTGATGTGCGACTGTACAGTTTGAACTCTGTGACAATAAAAGATGATTGTTTCGTTCATGCACTGAGCGGCTCTTTCTTGGTGTAATGCATTGATTTTTCATGCCCTGCGATATTTTGCTTCTATAACTCGTCTTCTTTCAGACGAGTGGAAAGAAAACATCGATTTTACTACTTTGACTGTTTACTTCATTCATTCAATTCACCAAAAGTTACATTACATAATGCCTCATTTGCATATTTAAACATAACATTTAAAAAGACTATGTCTTAATGTCAGTAATGAAGTGGTGAAGTTTCATGCTGATATCAGTTACATGTTTAACCCTGTTTAGAAGTGGTGTCTCCCCTTTAAAGATTTAGTTTAAAGAAGACACGTCTGGTGTCATCATTATTCTTGACTTTATCTCTAAATACTTTCTTACTTCCTCGGTTCCTACTGAAGACAAAAATCTTCAAATAAAATAAAATACTTTAGTATATTTTTGTTCTACGCACACAAAAGGTTTATTTCTCTCAAATTCTGTCCACACGTTTATTCAAATCTGTGTCAGTGAGCCAAGATAATCCCTCCACCAATCAACACGCCGATCAAACAGCTTCATTAGTACACAGGTGTGCAGGTCACTCTGAACCCTGCACCTGATCTAGAAAATAAAGAGACATTTATCAGGAATCCAGAACTATGGATCTCACATACAGATAGGCAATGTTTGGTCCCACAGCAGTAAAGTCAAGAAGAGGAGAAGAGAATAAGATGATCTGATATTATATGAATGATGCAGAACATTAAAGTCTGCTGAAGAAACAGACAAAGAAACCCTCAGGAGAATCTTTTAATTTCAGACAAAAACCACAACAACAGCGTGTGACACACAACGACACGACCGCTGTCACACTGAAGATGATGCTTCAGTCCGATCGTCTCTGTATCGTCCAATCACGTGTCCAGAAAACACTGGAGGTGTCGAAGCTTCTTTTTTGATGTTTGTAATTCACCACAAGGAGTTTTATGAATCATTGGTTTTCATGTAAACCAAAGCTTTTTCTTTGATTGATAAAAGTAAAAATAATAAAAGTTGTATATATGTCATATGATGTAAACGAGATAATTCCACTTGATCCCAGTCTGGCTGCGTATCTGCACCGGCTTCTATTAGAAACAGGTGAAACGCTCTCACTCCACCAGCTACTTTCTTCCTTTGAACAAGACTTTTATGAATTTAAACTGGATGAACTGTTCATGACTTTGTTTCTCCACCATCTTCTTTCCTTCACAGCGTCACCTGATCACCTGCTGGTTAAACATTCTAATCAAACCTCTGTCTCAACAAACTCTTCCTGATTTCGTTCTAACGCACGATGCCGATTCACATATTTACATCTTCTATCAAAATAATCAAAATTCCCATTACGATCTCCGCTGCTAATTCGAGCGCTCTATACTTTGCCAGATTTATTTGAGTACAAATTGGTGATTCTTGACTCTTTAAACCAAAGTGCTCGATGACATAATGTTTTCGTACTTGTAATCTCACACGGAGAATTCTGTCTTATGAATATCGTCACTTGTGGCTGAATGCCGGCCGTGTTCTGGCACCGAAGAAGATTCAATAAGAGCCGGATTTGGCTGTTAGATTTGGCTAGGCATTGGGCGTAAAGCCTTGGACCAACTATAGCCACTAAAGCCATTTTGGCTGCCAATATAATACTCACTACCAATACTGTTGAGATCATGGAGATGAACTGATCTGCTGGAAACAGCCTTAAAACAGAGTGCAATCATCAGATTGACAATCTCCTGCCAATCACATCTTCAATTCAGTAAAACCCCAAATCATGACCTCGTCAGAAACACATTAAAAAACCATAAAACCATTACACGCGCAGTAGAAAACCCATCATAAGCTTTACACCTGCATCGAATAACCAAAGATGTAATGTTGCAGAGTGCAATGAGACAAATACACCAATTCTCAATTGTCAATGTAAAAGATGGTGACGTCAAGCTAATCAGGTCCTCCGTTATCCCCAACGATGACAAGTCATGTCAATCAAATATTTTCTCAAATTAAAGTCAATGATAAGAGTGATTGGACACAATGAGGTTTCATTCATTTTGTATTTGTTTTTTTACCATGAAATGACAGCTAGCTGGTAATATTGTTTCCACAAGATTTTCAAACCCAACCGCCAAATGTTCGTCTACCGGCACAACTTAATCAAAAGTAACCCAATTTGTGCGGAAACCAGCCCGATCTGGCAACACGGATCGGCCTGAAGTTTTCCAAACAATACGTTTTGAAAATAAGATTCAGCTCGGACTGGTTTCGAGTATTTCCTTGGCCTCTTTTGACTTTAACGCAGTTTCTAGCGAGAGCAAAATTAAGGATTTATTAGCCAACACCGATTCAGGATGTGAAGAACACTTTCTGATCTTCTTTCCATCAACACGGGAAACAACTGTTGACTGAACACGTGTCCAGTGAGAAGGCTGCAGGTCTTCTGACTCTGCTGTATAGTTTGTTAAACTCGACTCTGTCGCTTTTGTCTGAAATAAAATCGCTAAAACTACGCTGCAGAAAGCTGAAAAATGTATTTACTCTGAGGATGCAAAGTGCTTTTAAAACATCTAGAGCAGGTCTGAACCTCTACGGCGACTGTAACAGTCAGCGACCAGCTCAGCGGTCGAGCCATTTATTAAGTAAGTGCCAATCAAAAGCATTAGTCAAGCTGGCACCTGTAAGTGAGTATTCAATCATGAGAGTGAATTTATCTCCACATTTAAAAGAGGGTATTTTCCTGCTTAATCTCTGTTTGTTGTTGTTTGTTTTCATTTCTTTAAATATCTTATAGTTTGAGTCTTTGTTTGGTTTCCAGAACTCCAACACAACAGGCTGGTTTGGGTTTATTAGGACACACACTGCAAAATATCTAAAAAGATGACCTGATGATGCAATTCATCCTCAGGGGAACATGAATGTCTGAACCGCAGCTCATGGAAATCCGTCCAACAGTTGTTGAGATATTAAACCCAAAACCACAAAAGTCAACCTCATGGTGGCGCTAGAGGAGAAGTCAGAGCATCAGCAGATTCATTGGGATTCAAACAATCGCATGACTTGCAACAGACTTGATGAGTTGCAGTGTAATAACAGCACTTTTATTAGCTTTTCTACGGAATCCGCCACAAATGGAAAACTATTTATTATTGAATATAACCGAAATGTTCTTTGGGACAGATTCTCAATGTGTAATCAGTTTATCCAAATACATTTAAACCAACGTTTTTAGAGCTGTGAGGAGCAGCTGGCTGTGTAAGACACAAACAAAGAGAACATGTGACTGTTTTTATAAATATTACTCTCACTGCCAGAAGGGTAGCCACTGCATGTTTAACCATGGGGTATTAAAAGATTATAATAATAAATGAAATAAAGAACCAGCAGACAGGTTGTTAATAATACTACATTTGAACTCTGTGTGTGGACCTTTGTCAACCCTTTGTCTCTGACCAGCGAGTGAACTGATGTGCTTTGGTATTCTTGTAGTTCCTCATGGCGGAGCCATCTACACCAAGAGACACTACAAAGTAAATAAAAATGTCCTCAATTGTGATTTCAGACGGTTTACATGTGATGTCCTCCCAATAACTGATGGCTGGTGGATGTGGTTCTGTAACAAGCATCCAGATAGTCATAGTGTAGCTGCTGAATGCTCCCAAATATCAACACCGTTTACAGCCCTGCTAGCACTAAACCGGAAGAACAAATACAAATGCATTCGAACTAGAAGGGGAAATGGGCGGGGCAGCATAAGGTGAATACCCCTCCTTTAAAACTTGCAGTTATAGAGACACTGTGATTGGGTGTGTGAGGATGCTCCGTCTATAACACGACTGACTGGAGCCTACTGTGGTGGATGGGTGGTGGGGGTGGGGGTGGGGCTGTCCCATTTATAGCCTTGCGGCTTGAATGCCGGCATGACTGTCGGTCCGGTATTAGGAAATCCTCGTCCTCGGGGCATTTGGCAGGAGTCGGGGTACATCAGATACCCTGAGAAGGTGCTGCTGCTCTCACGGTCGGTGAACATGCCGTTAGTGCTGGAGTCCCTTACCTGCAGCCACACCCTGTCTCCCATGGTGAGGTGGAGGACAACAGTGTGGCTCATGGTGGATGGGATGGTCACTTCTGTTTTTTTGACTACGGGGGAGAAGTTTAGGAACAGGCCAACCTTGAGAGGCTTTCCACTGATGGCCAGGCTGAAGGTAAAGACGTAGGTGCCGTTGATGGGGGCGGTGTATATGCTTATGAATGTGTCAAAGTGCCCCTGCATGTTGAGGTGGATGCGTTGGAAAGGAACAGGCCAGTTTGCAGCAGGAAATGACTGGTTGAGAGATGCAGAGAATGCTGATTGGATGGCCGGGGAGCAGGGCCCAGGCGGCCCCATGAGACCCATACTGCCCTCATTGCCTTTTAGCCCGACGGAGCCCTGAACACCCTGGGCACCAGTGTCCCCTTTGTCCCCTTTACCCCCCTGTTCTCCCTGATTCCCATCAGAGCCGTCTGCCCCATCCGTGCACTCGCACAACCCCCGCTCACCTTGATCACCCTTCTGGCCGTTCATCCCGGAGTCACCGGGCATACCCATGTCGCCCTTATTGCCCATAATACCCTTGGGTGCCATAGGTCCCTGGACCCCAGGAAGACCCCGGGTTCCGGCTGGTCCAGGGACTCCTTGTTCCCCAGGGGGGCCTGGTAGACTCTCACAGGAGGCAGGGCATGTACCAGTTTCGCCCTGGGGCCCCTCTGATCCTGGTGGGCCTTCCATTCCTTGGTCCCCTTTGTCTCCTGGAGACACACATCAAGAATATTTGCATTACATTTTGATGTACAATATATGCTAATATTCAGGTGACAAAACTCCCTGACTGGTGTCTGTCGGTAGCCAAGGAGGATAAGATTATAGACATATAGAGCCTCAAAGTCTGTAGAGACTGGAGGTCCTTGTTTCTTCATACGATGATATCCTACGAGAAGTTAAGCTTAGTCTATACTCGCTGTTGTGAAGCCGGCGAGAGACGCGTGCCAGAAATTGGCATAATTATGGCCGGCTCGTGGGGCGCGTACAAGTGGTCGCGGCGCTTAGTCGTGCACCTCTGGATCTTTGCAACTTGCACACGCGGTACACGTGTGTGAAATGAAATCTTCATTGGAGTAAATGTTTTGAAGCCAAATCAAATTGTTTACAGGATATTCAACCTTTGTTTCTTCATATTGCATTTAATACTTGACTTGTATAAAGGTAATAAACTAGTCCATGAACATGAGAAAGCTTTACTCCTCATTTTTCGTGCATTTTTCCTACGAAAGTCTGCAAAACGTGTCAATTTCCGCTTGTGACATGCACACAATCTTTTCAAATGAACTTCTGTCTTCACAGGAAACTCAGGCAACAAAACTACTTTGGTAAGGTTTAGGAGTAGATCGTTGTTTCGGTTAAAATAACCACACAAAAAAAATCAACATCAACACGCTGCTTGTTCGGCCCGTCCACCTCTGCTTCCTCCTGCCCTGGGTGTGAATTAGCGGTCTTTATACGTCCTTGTTTACCACTGCGTTGATAACATACGAAGAAAGAAAATTCATGGGATATCTACGAATTATGGTGTATAAAAAGAAGTGATTGTTACAGCCATGAGGAGGAATGTCCCTCAAACCATGATCCTTCCTCAGTCATGTTGGTGCCTAAACCCAGTCAAACCTTGACCATTGCAATGTTAGATCAGTTTAACCTTTGAAATCAAGATGTCTGTGTGATAGTTCTCTTCATGTAACACTAGTAACCCTTCACATAGAGTGATCCTTTACATATAAGACTGATCGAAGCAGACCTTTGAAGCCACGCTGGCCCTTCACGCCGGTGAAACCGACAGCGCCGAGACTCCCTTTCTCCCCGAGGTCTCCCTTCTGACCTGTAACCACAGACAGAGACAGAAATATTATTACAAATACATTAAAAGCAACACAATGTGACCTTCATGAAGACACACAGAGTTCATGTTTTATTGAGGATAAGTCGTGAAACCAGTTTCCAGGTTCAGTCTGGGGGGCAGACACAACACTTATAGTTACCAGTGAAGTGATGGAGACTCACCCTTGATCCCTCGACGGCCTGTGAATCCTGGACGACCAGGGAACCCCATCATCCCCCTTCTCCCGGGACTCCCAGGTGCACCTGATCACAGATTACAGTCAGGCCTTGTGCTGTTGGAGCTTTGCTTCACTGACTCTTTCACTACTTATATCTTAGTCCTCGCCTTTCCTGCAGAGACCAGTGGTTCATGACCTTCTTTAAGTCCCCTCCATGTGAAGGCATTAAGACATCTGAATATTTTGCTCATCTTTTTTGGCCTCAGCATCAGTGGATGTCTGAATGAATCTCTGCTCACATGAATCCATGTCTTGCAGCATCAGAGCACTCTTTTTTTATGATTGTTCCTTCGAGAACCAGACTGGTTGAACTTTATAATGGATCTATGACCTACAGAGACTCGCGGTTTAATAGTTTAAACTCTTAAAACAAGTCATTTAGTATTATCTCAACAGAAGTGTGAGAGATGAGTTTAACAGCAAAGGAGCAGCTTAGCATTCAAAACAGATTGAACATCTTACGAAGAGAAATCAAGTCTTGTTACCTTCAAACACGTTTCATAATCTAGTAAATCTGTGCTTCACAATATTATTCATCTAAACACAAGATTGAATCTTTCTCGATAAAGATATTGCGTCCTTAAGGCACTGTGTGAGATCACCTGAACCTCAACACCTGGCAGTGATCACAACCCAACAAGTCTGACATCTGGACGACACGGGGACCAAACAGGTGTTTTAAAGTGGTCTACGTACCCGGAAGGCCCCGGTCTCCTCTGTCTCCTTTGGGCCCCCCGGTGCCCTTGCAGTGCGAACAGAGGCAGAAAAAGGGAATCTGGTCGAGGGTCGGCGGTACCGGCGAGTTCCACAGCATGTCGCAGATGGACGTCATTGGGAACATCGGCGAGTCGGGGTCTCCGGTCATATCACTCATGTTGCCGGGTGGCCACGGTTCTACGTGGGACATGCGGGCCATGTGGGACATGGGAGTGTCAGACAACCAAGGGGGCGAATCAGAGGACTCAGACGAATTAGTCATGTTGTAGGTGTTGAGGTCATCTCCACTGCTCTCAGCGGTTTCAAACATTGCTGAGCAGAAGGAGGAGAGGACGAGGAGTTCCAGCAGCCAGGACAACAACATCTGGAGGAAGAGGAGGATGATGGGAGTCAAGAGCAAGAAGGTGAGATAACAACACTGAGAACGATCTGTATCTTTACACGTCATTCGTATTACTTTATTTCAGAATACTGACACTCTGTGTCTGAGAATGTTTTTAAAACAAAGTTCTTTGGATCTGAAACAGGTGAAACGTCCTCAGCTGACAAGTGTCTCATGTGCAAATCCATCTAACACTCTGTCTTTTAGTCACATTTCTTCCTGCAGAATCACAGATCTGATTACAATACGTCTTTGTTTTTTGTGCTTCACGTGAATTAAGATTGACCCTAACTGACAAAAACACCAGAAGAAGAAGAAGAACATCTGCACTTTAGCAGTTCAGTTACAACAAAAACAGTTTAGCTGTGAAAACTAAACAGCTTCATCCATAAACGAAAACAAACACACGAATGAATCGAGACTGAAGTCGTTTCATCTTCACAGCTTTCACTCCCGACACAGATTCTTTAGTGGTTTGAACTGATCGGGGATCAGACAAACAGCCTTCTGGATGATCGTATGAGTGGAAGTCACCGGAGAAGCTTTTATTTCATCCCGGTGTAACTTACAGTTGCATTTACACCTTTTTTAAACTCCTGCTAGCAATCAGATTCCAATCCTTCTTGGATTTTAGACACAATTCTAATACAGTAGTAAAAAGACACAAAGACTTTGTTAGAGATAATACCACGAGGTCCAGGACTTTGGGTCCAGTGTTCACATGGAGCTCACACCGTTCGGGCTGATTTGCTTTGCTAAGGTGCTTTGGAAGCGTCTGAGCCTGTATCTACGTGTCTCTGTGTGATTCCTCATCCAGTAATCTAGTCCTTCAAGGCCATGGAAGCTCCCCCTTGAGTTCCCATCGAGGACCCAACCAGGTCTCTTACAGGGGGGGACTCTGATGTAAAGGATTCCCCTTCGATCCTAACATCCAGTGCTGGTTCCGTTTCTGAGCCAGACTGAGACACGTGAAGGGACTCAGTGTGAACTCTTCTCTGAATGCTGCACTTTTGTTTTAACTTAAATCCATTAAGGTAATACATATTTTAAAATATCGATTCATTTTCCAAATTGAACCTTATCTGGTCATAGATAAACTCAAGACTAAGACCAAAAAAACTAACTGAAATATTAAGATATTTATTCCTTATTTAAATACAACATAGTTGGAAAAGAAGAATTCTAAATCTTTATGGAAACATAATTGTTTGTTGAACTTTTACTTGATAGAAAAGTGCTGAAACCAACCAGTGGGTTTTGGGTTTAAGACTAAACTGCATTATTTCCGAGCCAACCTGAACTGCTGCCAGACTTAGAAAGACTCACCGCTCCGTCCGAGTCGCGCAGCATCGTCTGGAGAAGGATGAGTGAGAAGATGATCTGGACGGAGGAGGCTTTGATCCATTTATAAACCTCGCCCCGAAACAAACCTTCTTTCAGGCTCAGTCTCACCTTCTGGGAACGCAGACAAAGACTGAGGAAGAGGAGGAGGAGGATGGAGGAGCGTCTTTATTGTCCCGAAGAAGAAGAACTGGGCCCTCTGCCTGCTGACCTCCTTCACCATGAAACAGCAGAAATATATATATATATATTACAGAACAGAAAGAAGAGATTCTCCGTTTATCTCTGCATCATCTTCCACCCTCCTCTTTTCTCTCATCCTCCTCTCAGATTCTCTCTCTCTCATCTTTCCTTTCACAGCTCTCCTTGATTCGTCATCTCACTGTAATCTGTTATATTCTGTCACGTCATCGGTGGATCACATCAAAAAAGTGTTTTGTGTAAATGCTGCAGATTAAATCTGTGTAAGATGTTTTGTGTTGAAGGTGGATTCTGACGTTGAGGAGGTCAGATCTTCTTTCATCAAAGACTCAAACTGTCAAACATTGTTGAGTTTTCTGTCTCTTTGAAAACTTACTGCGACATGCTGGCTGGAGAAAGAGCAGTTATTTGGACTAAATAAAGGCAACGTAAATAAACACTTATTTCGCCGTCGCCATCTTGGTTTTTTTTGGCAACCAGTGAACAGGAAGTGACCATATTAGGACAGAGGAGGAATGGCATAGCCTGTATAGAGCGCAGTGATTATGGGTTATGATACATTTAATACTGGACTTTGTTTCTTTACAGGGTTTGTATAAAGGTTCATGAATATGAAATATGAGTTCACAGATAATTAAAGCCCCCCCCCCCCCCTCGTCATTGTGGAGGTTGGTTTGTGTCTTTTTGTCTGTTCCACTCGTCGTCTTCTTGATTCTTCACATTTAGTTCGGACCCTCTGGTGTTTCAGAGAACGATGCAACAAACAGCGCGTTGAGGAAAAACACCCAATAATCAAAGCTTATTAATCAAAGTCTACAGACAGAGAATACTGTGGCAGGTTACATCCACATGTGTAACACAGATAAACACTATAACCAACTTTATTCAAACTAAATCTGCACAACTTGAACTTCACAGATTTCTGATTGAAACAAGTTGAAATAGCAGAAAGCATTCAGGACTTCTTCTCAGAATATGTTTTCTTTTCATCCTCTCAGCGTGACCGTAATCCAACCCTGTGAAGCTCCCAGTCCTCACAATGAGCAGCCTACTTTCATTATTTAATCCTACCACAGAGCAACAGAACCTCCCGGGATCACAACGATACGGGATATTAATGAAACTAATTACAAACATGAGGGATTCGTGTATGTATGTGGTTGCTTTCTATCCTCTCTTTACCTCCATCTCGCTTTCCCTTCTCCTCCTTTCTTCCCTCCTTCTGTCTTTTCTTTGTCCCTTTTGGTGTCGATGTGCGATAAGAAGCTCAAATCTCCATCAGCTGCTCCTCCAGTTCATGCTGTGAAAAGAAACCAGATTCCAGGCCGGATCTCATCAAATAGAGACAATTTGTAAACGTTGATGTATTTGTCACGTAACTTCCGATCTTCAGTAACAAAACTTCACTCGTTTTTTTTAACTTTAACTACGATCTTTTCCTGAACCCAATTATTTGAGTTTATTTGGAAAAGATCGTACGCATGTAACAAGCGGAAATTGACTCGTGTTGATGGACTCTTTGTATGAAAACACATCTAAAATGAGGAGTAACGTTTTCTGCCAGATTACTGTCTGAAACCCCTTGATTGACACTTGAGACCCCCTGAAAGCCTTTAAAGCAGAGGTCTTCAACAGGGGGTACGCGGCCCCTAGGGGGTCCGCGAAATCTTTGGTTGATTAGACAATTAAAAAAAAATTAAAAAAATGTTTTCTCTAAACATGAATGTGTCCATTATTTTAATAGTTCAGTATTGTATGCAAGATAACAGGTATGTTTATGCATGGCAGTGGCACTAATAGGACATCACTCATTTTCATTTCCACATTTATGTTTAAAATGAAAACATCAGTGTGAATATCTTGTATGCATGATTATCATGCAATTGACAGACAATGTTGATGTTGGCATTGGTATCAGCTGACAAGGTATGTTTATAAATGGCAGTGGCACGGCCCCCCTACTCACTGTACCTTGCACATGTTTAAAATAAAAACATATAAACCTGTGTATTATTTGAATAGCTTAGTATTGAATGCACAATAAAGAGGTATGTTTATACATGGTACTAGGCCCATTTAATATAAAACACAACTTTATACAATATATATAGTCGGGGGTCCCTGCTCCATCTCTCTCTCCGTTTGGGGGTCCTTGGCCTGAAAAACGTTGAAGACCCCTGCTCTAAAGTCTTAAAAAATGTGATCCAGGGTCTTTTAGTGAGAACCTGGATTAACGCAGGACATCGTCTCGTCTCTTCCAGGACGGTAACCAGAGGAAACCGAGCCGAAGTCTGTTTTTCAACTCGGGTCTCGCTGGGTCTCTAAAGCCAATCAGTGTTGAGATTCACCTCCGGTCATCACTGACGTTGTTGAATCAAAGATGGAGGAAATAAATATTGTGTCCGTCTGTGTTCACCCAGAATACCTCATATTAGTACAGAGAAACTATGTGTATAAATGTGTATAAACCAGACGGTACAAACAATAACGATGCTGCCGTATTTACGCTGAGATGACGTTATGTTGAGTGTTGATGGAGCTGCTACAATGTTAGCTTAGCTTAGCACCGATCAAACCAAACTCCATTCAGAAAACAAACATTATAAAAGTTATTTGCTTGTCGTTTTAACGTCAGAACTAATAAAACATGAATTAAGAGTTTTTACAAATTGGCATCATGTTGTTATTTCTGCATCATTTTTTGTCTGTTTATTGCAGTTGAATCACAGCAGAATCTGTGTATTTTGTGTTCATACAGCTGTAGTAAACAGCTGACAAGGTGAAAACAGGATGATGTTATGAACCAGACATGACGACATTTAGTTTCTCTGGATATCTGGGACTTACATAACAAGTACTAAGCAGCACTATTGTTATATCTTTCATGGTCCATGGCGGAAATAAATAAACGGATGGGTCAAAGAATCCCATGACTTTCACTCAGGAGACCCAAAAGTCAACTGTTGACTTAGTTATGCTGACGACTGAACTGTAACTCTGTTAACGTAACAAACGTCCTCTTTGTCCTGAAGCTAACCAAGTCGTTTTGTGAAAAATAAAACAGGAAAAACTTCAAATAAGGAGACATGAGACGCAGAATGTCCTTAAAAGTGACCAACACCTTCCCATGAGATCAGTTCCTCTGCTGAGAAACAAAAAGAAGAAACTAAAGAAGACGAAGCAAAACCGTTCATCTCTTAAAGGGGAAGTCACGTCGTCGGGATGGTTTTTTCCGCCATTAAAACCACAAACTGCTGTTTTTAGCGTCCGCTGGTTGAGACGTTTATCATATAACTGCAAATTAAACACGGATTGAAATGATCAATATTTCCATATAATTGAAGTAGAGTCGATCGGAAACATTTAGTTAACTGACCACTGAACGCTGATTGATTGTTTCAGTTTTCAAGCAAAAAATACAAAAACTTCCAGAACGTTCCAGATTTATAAAAATCATCTTTTGGGTTTTGGACTAAACAAACACTTTGAAGACTGATGGGCCAGAAAATATTAAGAAACTGTGTTTCAGGTTTTATCTGGATCAGGATAGTTTGTTGTTTGTAAAAAAAAAAAAAAAGGGGGGGGGGGGGGGATTTGAGATTGTCCAGAGTGGAAAGGAACTTTATCACAAAGACAAAGGAAAACAGTCTTTAGTCACCCCGCCCACACCCCCCACC
>NW_022280812.1:0-1939 GCF_004355925.1 Anarrhichthys ocellatus | reverse complement strand
CCCCCCCCCCCCCCCCCCCCCCCCAAACGCTGAGTCGCCCATGGAACCAGAGACGGCTCCTTTATGAACCCGAGCCAAACTTTTATTCTGAAAGAAAAATCAAAAACAGAGCAGAACACGAAGGTAAACGGAGCCGAGTGAACGAGGCTGAAGCACAACGGAGACGACAAAGGAGATGAATAGTTCCCCTTGATGACTGTCCTGGTTTCCACAGCCAGCGACGCCCCTGAGGCCGGCCCGGGTTTCACACCTGTACCTGTTCACAGTAAACAATCACCTGCATTTCCTGTCTGAAGGGCTTTTACTGCGTAATAAAATGCAACCTGAGGTCAGCTGAGGCTGAAGCAATTACAAAAGGATGTCCTCTCTGTCCCCTGAAGACACTTTTCAGAGGGTCACGTGACCACTGCGACTCATGATGATGCTTTTATTTTGTAGACAGTGTCTTCACTAACGGATTTAGTTCAGTAGATGTTCTAACTGAACACTGTTCAAAGAGACAAAGATCCTCTGAACAACGGCCGAAGAAGAAGAGAAGAAATCAGCTGTCGTTGGTCAAAGAAACGTGAAGATTCGATTTAAACAGCTTCCTGTTTCAGTGTCAAAGAGTTTCACAATAAAAGTAGCCGAGAACAAGCTGGAATTAACAGGCAACGTGTTATTAGTTATGGAAGGAAAGAAGAACATCGATATAACAGCCTCTTAAGTGTTTTTGTCTCTTAATCTCTATTTGTGTCTTGATATTGTTATCAGGTTATTTGATGCCTCAGTCTTTATACTGTGTGTGTGTGTGTGTGTGTGTGTGTGTGTGTGTGTGTGTGACAGTTATGTAATTCAAAGTGATAAAACAAGACGTATCACGCTCCCTTTTATATCTTTAATATCAGATGTAAGCTTTTGTTGTGTTTTTGAACGGATACACTTTTCTTCAACACACCTTCTTCCTGCTCTGGTTTGGCTTTCAAAAATAATTATAAACAGTAAATATTAATGTGGAATCAAGCTCAGTAATAAAAATCTCTTCATGTTAATTTAACCCACACAGCATCAACCTCCGGTTCTTCAGAGTGAAGCCAAAGCTCCATGTGTTAAAGCTGCCTTCTCTCTAGTGACCACCAGGGGGCGACTCCTCTGGTTGTATAGAAGTCTATGAGAAAATGACTCTACTTCTCTCTTGATTTATTACCTCAGTAAACATTGTAAACATGAGTTTATGGTCTCAATCTCTAGTTTCAAGTCTTCTTCAATACAGCATGATGTTCATTTAGTACATTATGGTCCATTTAGAGTCACACAGACCATAAAGCAGGGGATGCTTTAGGGCGGGGCTACACGTGATTGACAGGTCTCTTCCAGAGACGTATACGGCGTCTCTACATCACTCCTCAGTCCAGATATGGTCACTTCCTGTTCACTGGTTGCAAAAAAACAAGATGGCGATGGCCAAAATGTAGAACTCGAGGCTTCGAAAACATCCACAAAGCAATTCGTGACGTCACAACAACTATGTTCACTTATATGAAAATTGTCTTCTAAACATAACTGTTGGTGGTTTTTGTTGCCAAACATTAACTATGTTATTAATTTCCTGACAATCTCAACCAAACTGCCGTCAGACTGAGGGCGGAACAGATGGACTCTTGTGTGGGAATGTTTAAAGAACTCTGTCGACTAATTTTTGGGATTCGGGTTCTCAGATCAGCTGCAGAGGGGAGTGTGTGCAGGTGGGTGGAGGTTTGTGTGTGTTGACAGTGTTGACAGCTGCAGACTGTGGACTCTCAGTCAACACAGTCCGTCAGCCATTAAAACAACCAGAACCAGAGCGAAGCCTCCGTCTCCGTCCTCGGCTCACAGCCTTCACGCGTAAGTATACGAAGACGCCCCTCGCTCTCTGAAACCCACTCCTTCTGTCTGTACATCGGTTTGAGGTTTGAGGACG
>NW_022280811.1:11777-17951 GCF_004355925.1 Anarrhichthys ocellatus | reverse complement strand
ATCGTCTGCACGAGGACACCTGCGAGTCGTCATCGTCTCTACGAGGACACCTGCGAGTCGTCATCGTCTGCACGAGGACACCTGCGAGTCGTCATCGTCTCTACGAGGAGAGCTGCGAGTCGTCATCGTCTCTACGAGGAGAGCTGCGAGTCGTTGTCATTGGAAGCCTGGACCTGGTCTCTCTATGCCTCTCTTTACCTTGAAGATGAATTTTTTGATCCAGGGTCTCTGGGACAGGAAGTCCAGCATGGAGAAGCCGGGGTTCGGCCGCACTGCTGACATGGCCACCCAGTAACCTCCAGTCGAGCTTGGACGAATGTTGTCGGGAAAACCGGGCAGGTTGTCAATGAAGGTGTCCATCCCGCCCTTGTTTAGACCAGCAACATGGACTCTGATGTGGAAACACAAAGTTCACAGAAGCCGCTTACTGACCTCATTTTGTCCCAAATCTCAACTCCAGCTTTCAGCATTTCTAAACACTGACTGTCTTTAGGTTGCGCTACGACTACAGTTCACAATCAAGAGACACCAGCCTCGATACAATATAAATGGTTCATTAAATAATATAATGTAGTAACAAGCAGATATAAGTCTTATTTAATGTATTTATCTACATCTATAACTCCATCAGTGTTGTAGTATAAACACAATAGATGATTATCTAATAAAACAGCTGTAATAATATGAGATGTCTTCATGGTAGAACTTTTCATTTTATTATTTTATTTTATTCATTTATATTCCTTTATGTTTGTAGCACTTCATTTTATCTTATCTTAGTGTGTGAAGCACCTAGTATTGGAACTTTTCCTTGTATTTTTTATACTCCATGTATATACTTTCATGTATATTTCTATTTCTGAAATTGTATAAAACTTTATTTAGTATCTTTATTTTACAATATAGTTCAATGAAACATCTTTTATTTAGTCTAAACGTGTCCTATTGGATAATAGTTAACTATAAATGGAGTCAGGTGGGTTTACCTGCGTATCCGGGCCATGGTGGTCTCTGCCACCAGCACCGACTCCTCGTCAGGAAGCAGCTGGATGCCGTTTGGGAAGCGAAGGTTCTCCATCACCACCGTCAGCTCTCTGCTCTCGGTGTCGTACTCCAACACTCTGACAGGAGACAACACAACATCGCTGTTATCACACCACGGGGGGCTTTTAATGTGAAACAGAGACAGGAAGTCAGAGTTTCTTCAGCAGGGAGATTTAGAATGTCAAAATAAAATCAATCAATCTCTGATCTCTTCAGGTGAACGGTCTCTGATCTCTTCAGGTGAACGATCTCTTCAGGTGAACGTTCTCTGATCTCTTCAGGTGAACGGTCTCTGATCTCTTCAGGTGAACGGTCTCTGATCTCTTCAGGTGAACGGTCTCTGATCTCTACAGGTGAACGATCTCTACAGGTGAACGATCTCTACAGGTGAACGATCTCTGACCTCTTCAGGTGAACGATCTCTGACCTCTTCAGGTGAACGATCTCTACAGGTGAACGATCTCTGACCTGTACAGGTGAACGATCTCTGACCTCTTCAGGTGAACGATCTCTGACCTCTTCAGGTGAACGATCTCTGATCTCTTCAGGTGAACGATCTCTGATCTCTTCAGGTGAACGATCTCTACAGGTGAACGATCTCTGATCTCTACAGGTGAACGATCTCTACAGGTGAACGATCTCTGATCTCTTCAGGTGAACGATCTCTGATCTCTACAGGTGAACGATCTCTGATCTCTACAGGTGAACGATCTCTACAGGTGAACGATCTCTGATCTCTACAGGTGAACGATCTCTGATCTCTACAGGTGAACGATCTCTGATCTCTACAGGTGAACGATCTCTACAGGTGAACGATCTCTTCAGGTGGACGGTCTCTGATCTCTTCAGGTGAACGGTCTCTGATCTCTTCAGGTGAACGGTCTCTGATCTCTTCAGGTGAACGATCTCTGATCTCTTCAGGTGAACGATCTCTGATCTCTCGTCGTACCGTCCGTCGGCCGTGGCCTCCATGATGAGGTGCAGGTAGTCTCTGCGCTGCCACCTGCTGCTGGAGTCGGTGAAGTAAAGCTTCTTCCCGTCCTGAGTCACCGCCACGTCGTTGATGAACGACAGCTTCCTGCCGGCGACCACCTGACCCCCCGACACCAACCGGGTCGCCTCACCTGAAACAAAGAATCACGAGAGCGTCTCAGTAGCCAGGTTTCATCCACCGTCCACCAGTGTTATGTAGTTCATGGAGATGAGCAGCAGCTGGAAAACCATTAAACCACAGAAGAAGAAGAGGATGTAAATACTTCATGTGTTCATCTGTTTTATTCTTCAGTGGACGTTGAGTCACTTGATGCTTCATGTTCCTCATCGTTTATTCCATTTTACTTTATTGATACACCAACTTTTACACCTCAGACAAGAGGAACTTCAAGATTTTACCATTTTATTTTTAGGCATAAAAACTATCAAGAGCGTTTAATATTACGTAGTCACATCTTATGTATATTCATTTTGTGTTCTCTATAATATTGTGACATTTTATCATTGTTCAGGTAAATCAAACAAATCACTATGTGTAATATTAATTATCTCCATTATGTTTGTGTTTTTAAATTAAAACTAAACTAAACTGAACTGGATGGAAACGCAGATATTTATAATCTCTAAAGGAAATGTTCTCACAAACTGATTCCTCTTCAGAGTTTATAACCAAACCAAAGATCATCTTCTGTCACAAAAACTAAACGTAGAAGTCACTGCAGCTTTTGCTGCTTTGGGACATTTTTGTTTTCATTTAGTTTTAGTTTTTAGTTTCTTATATAGTTCATATTTTCTGAACATCGATGTTTTTATGAGAACAAGAATTGACCAGCTGAGAGAATGAACATGTGATAGTTGAGAAGGAGAAAGAGAAGAAGGAAAATGAGAAGAAGAAAGAGAAGAAAATGGAGAAGGAAAATGAAGGAGAAGAAAAAAGGAGAAGGAAAATGAGAAGAAAGAGAAGAAAAAGGAGAATGAAGGAGAAGAAAAAGGAGAAGGAAAGTGAAGGAGAAGAAAATGAAGAATGAGAAGAAAAAGGAGAAGGAAAATGAAGGAGAAGGAGAAGAAGAAAGAGAAGAAAAAGGAGAATGAAGGAGAAGGAGAAGGAAAATGAAGGAGAAGAAAAAGGAATATGGAGAATAATAAGAAAAGGAGAAGGAAAATGAAGGAGAAGAAGAGAAGAAAAAGGAGAATGAAGGAAAATGAAGGAGAAGAAAAAGGAGAAGGAAAATGAAGGAGGAGAAGAAGAAAGAGAAGAAAATGGAGAAGGAAAATGGAGGAGAATGAAGAAGGAGAATGAAGGAGAAGAAAAAAGGAGAAGGAAAATGAAGGAAAAGAAGAAAGAGAAGAAAAAGGAGAATGGAGAAGAAGGAAAATTAAGGAGAAGGAGAAGAAGAAAGAGAAGAAAAAGGAGGAGAATGAAGAAGGAAAATGAGAAGAAAAAGGAGAAGAAGGAAAATGGAGAAGAAAAAGGAGAAGGAAAATGAGAAGAAAAGGGAAGGAGAAGGAGAAGAAGAAAGAGAAGAAAAAGGAGAATGAAGGAAAATGAAGGAGAAGGAGAAGAAAAAGGAGAAGGAAAATGGAGAAGGAGAACAAGAAAGAGAAGAAAAAGGAGAATGAAGGACAATGAAGGAGAAGAAAAGGGAGAAGGAAAATGGAGGAGAAGAAAGAAGAAAAAGGAGAATGAAGGAGAAGGAGAAGAAAGAGGAGAATGAAGGAGAAGAAAAAAGGAGAAGGAAAATGAAGGAGAAGAAGAAAGAGAAGAAAAAGGAGAATGAAGAAGGAAGAGAAGAAAAAGGAGAATGAAGGAAGAGAAGAAAAAGGAGAATGAAGAAGGAAGAGAAGAAAAAGGAGAATGAAGAAGGAGAAGAAAAAAGGAGAAGGAGGAAAATTAAGGAGAAGAAAGAGAAGAAAAAGGAGAATGAAGGAGAAGAAAAAAGGAGAAGGAAAATGAGAAGAAAGAAGAAAAAGGAGAAGGAAAATGAAGGAGAAGAAAAAGGAGAAGGAAAATTAAGGAGAAGAAAGAGAAGAAAAAGGAAAATGAAGGAGAAGAAGAAAAAAGAGAAGGAAAATGAAGGAGAAGGAGAAGGAGAAGAAGAAAAATGAAGGAGAAGGAGAAGAAAGAGAAGTAAAAGGAGAATGAAGGAGAAGGAGAAGAAGGAAAATGAAGGAGAAGGAGAAGAAGAAGGAGAAGAAGGAAAATGAAGGAGAAGAAGAAGAAGGTCCAGCAGCACTCTCTGACCTGTGGTGGGGTTCACCTGGAACAGACCCAGGTAGGCGTCGGCCACAAACAGAGTCCCGTTGGGTCCGACTCGGATCCCCAACGGCCTCCCACAGCTGGACTCCTCCTCTCTGGAGCCTGCAGGAGAATAACACGTGACCGTCATCTCCTCTCAGAGGAAACACTTCATTCACGCAACAGAGACTTCAAACACGTGTTTACATTTAACAATGAAACGAACACATCACCATGAGAGCGTCCTGCAGACCTGAACGTTATGAAGAAGAGAAACAGGTGAGGGTCTGAGAGACGACTGCTGTTCAACTAAGACCAAACTAAACTGAATGAAACTAAACTTAACAAATTAACTAAAACTAAACTAAACTGAATGAAACTAAACTTCACTACACATAAAAAAACTAAAGTAAACTGAATGAAACTAAACTTCACTACACATAAAAACTAAACTAAAGTAAACTGAATGAAACTAAAGAAATAACGAGCGTCTTTACGTCATTAAGAGCAGAAACAATCGCCTTCTGTTGAACTTGTTGGATTCATAGTCAGTGTCATGAAAGAGAGGAAGACGCTCACTGGACCAGTTCGTCTTGTATTGCTGTCACAGTTCAGACACTTTATTGTTTACGTGTCACGTAATCTGTGAGCTTCCTGTTTGAAGACCCGCCACAATAAGCTCATTTTAAACCTCAGTGAGACTTAACGTTCTTCCAAAATAAAACGTCTTCTTCCCTGAACTCACTTCCTGTTTCACAATAAATAAAGGTCTCTTGTGGTTCGTAGCCCTCAGAGTTTGTGTTCTCTGGACGTCACGTGTTTGATCTCTGAGCTCTTTGTGGGTTTGGTGGAACAGGAAGCAGAAGTCAGAGCAGGTCTCAACGTGTCACTTCATTTGTTCGCTCGGCGGTTGAGAAACTTGACGTTAAAAACTCCAGAGAGGAAACATGAGAGCAGCTTCGAGGTCAGTGCCTTGCTATAAGTGTGTGTGCCTTGCTCAAAGGCACACTGACTGAAGACTGTGTGTTACAACTGAGTGAAGAGCAGCAGACACTTTATACCCCAGACACCATTTTACCTAAACTAAGCTTAACTTCACCACACATACAAACTTAACTAAACTAAACTGAACTAAACTTAAAAAGTGAACTAAAATAAACTAAACTGAATTCAACTAAACTATGGTTTCAGTTTTTTGTTGGTTTATAAACCTTGAAGTAAACTAAACAACATTAAATCAAAACAAACTGAATCTTAAACTAAAGCTAAATTTAAAGGAGCACTATCCGATCATTAGATATCTCCCAATCTTGCACCTTTATGTAAAATGAATTTAAAACTAATCCTAAACTTAAATCAAGTGCTTCTCGCACCACAGGGAAGTTTTCCGAGTCTCGTCAATGTGTGAATTCTTCGACCAATCAGCTTTACGATCTTCCCGTCAGCTGTTCCTGCGTACAGAACATCTGCAGACAGAATAGAAGAACATCTGTCAGCTCTCAGTCTTCATCGTCCAGCTTTAAACAAAATAACTCATTTATTATGATCTTAAACCTGGACTTTCAGATCTACATGAACTATTTCACAATAGGGTCAGAGTTTCTCAGACTCTGACCTCTGACCTCTGTCTGTTTAATCAGCTGGAAACCAAACTGATGAAATCTGATGAAACATTTTCACAAGTTTGTTTCTCCACAAACGGCAGCAGAGTTAGAGGGTCAGTGTGTTTCTTTACCACTGTTAACCACAGTCACATTTTACCTAAACTAGAGTTAAACACTGTCACATTTTACCTAAACTATAGTTAAACTAAACTAGAGTTAAACTAAACTAGAGTTAAACACTGTCACATTTTACCTAAACTAGAGTTAAACTAAACTAGAGTTAAACACTGTCACATT